>NC_142756.1:49092077-49356493 GCF_054948205.1 Urtica dioica subsp. dioica
CATGAAGGGTAGCATAGATAATATTCAGTGGATCCGCTCATTATAATTAGGTGAATTCTTGAGTAGAAAATAAATTCATTTGAACCGAGAGATTTTCAGTGTCAGCTCTTTAGTGGAGTCAGTTGGCATTAAGCTAAACTTGGAAAAGGTTTGTGAACTTTTGAGTCCAAGTGTTTAGCTCAAGCTTTGTTCATTTGGGTCCATGAGGTCACTGTCACGAATCACATCGATAGGAATAGTTAAACTGGAAGCTAAGTCAAAACAAGAACGAAAATTGTCGAAAGGGTATTTTTGTCTTTTGAGACATAAGGATGAAATGGATGTCAATAAATTTTGACAAGTTCATTTGATGACTTAATGTCACTTGGCCATAATATGATTAATTGGGCCTTGTGAATTAATTTCGTTTCATAAGAATTTTATTGAAAATTCTTAATGGGCTTTTCTCATGTTGTTATGAACAAATGAAGAAGCTTCTAGAAGCTCCTTCTAGAGACATGTTGGGCGCCCATAATACCCAAAGAAAGAGAGTTTATTTTGTGCATAAATGTATATAGATACTTGCCAAAAGAAAAAGAGGAAACAAATTTGCATAAGGATGCTTAAGAATTTCGGCCAAGTAAGAAAAAGGCAAAGCAAGGCACATAAAAGGAAACAAATCCAAGCCTTCTAGAAGGCTGCCTTGGCCGTGTGCAATAAGAGGGAAATGGGCAATATTTGCTCATGAATATGTGATATTCTATAGAAGAGGAAACTACCTTATTGAAGGTGAGACCTCTCCTATAAATAGGAGCCTCATTCCACACATTTCATTCATCCAAGTTTAAGAGATTTGAGAGACTCTCTCTCTAGAACTTGTGGCCGAAAATCCTCTCTCTCTCTCTCTAGTTTATTTTCGATTTTTTCTTGTCTTGGCACCTAGGTCCTCACTCGACCTAGTGTTTAGCTCTGCGACTTCGAGACTCGTTCTTAAGTCGTAGTGTTTAAAAGTGCCCACTCACTGATTCCTTCTTTTCGAGTGATTTAGTGATAGAAACTTTCGTGGTTGCTCGAGGTGCCGAGGAAAGAAAGAGAGACGTGCTGCGAGGGGAGACGAGCGTTGCAAACTTTCCACAAGCTTCTTCAAAGTTCAAGCTTCAAGAAAGGTTAGTAAACTTCTAGCTCATATTGGTTTTTAATTACATGTACTTGCACTTGTCTAGGTTAGTAAAAACTGTTTTACTTGTAAAAGAAAATTTTTAAAATTCCGCCGCTTACCGAAGCGTTAATTATTTTCTCAAACCCTAGATCGATTCCAACAAATTCTACTATCGATAAGTTGTATAGGAAAAAAATTAGGAATTGACTTTTTCATTTTTATTAGACTGGATTTGTATATTTAATTCATATTAGAATTCTATTGTCAGAATATTATTTCTAATTTATAATTTTTTTAATTAATTTTTATTTAGTTATAGATTAATTTTGATTTAAATTTCTAATATATAAATTTGTAATTTTTTTAAATTAAAATAACATATTGGGTGTGACATGTCGCATCTAATATAATGGCGGGAAGCTTCATCGATGCGACATATCACACCCAATATGAAATCACCCGTCAATTTCAAGAATTTTGGCAGCAAAATAGGTGCGAAATTCGGTGCGACATGTCGCACCTAAAAAGGTCGCACCCAATATGGACACTTTTAGGTGCAACATGTCGCACTGACTACCTTTTGCGATGGACTTTTAGGTGCGACTTTTGGAGAAGTCGGTGTTGGAAAAGATCTAGGATTAAGAATAATTTATCGCTTCTAGCAAGCGGCGGAATATAAAAATTCTTTAAAAGCACGTAAAACGATTTTACTACGTAGACAAAGTGCATGAACATATAATTTAAAATTTTAAAACTACTTTGAGTTTTCACTCGGTACCAAACTTGAATGGAGCTTGAACGTTGAGAAACCTTAGGAAGGTTGAAACGCTCGTCTCCCCACTCAGCTCGCCGCTCCCACTAGTCATCTTGAACCTATGAGCAACCACGAAAGTTTCTACCACTAGAGTCTTTAGATTTTAGGTTAGATTTAGTGTGTGCGCACTTTTAAACACTATGACTCAAGAACTAGTCTATGAGCCAAAGAGCTAAAACAAAATGCTAGGTCTAATGAAGATCTAGGTGCCAAAACAAAAGAACAAGAAGAGAGATCTAGAGAGAGAGAGAAGGGGCGGCTACAATCTAGAGAGAGAAGCTCTCAATCTCTAAAATTGTGTGTTGTGAATTGTGAATGAGGTGGGGTATTTATAGGAGGAGGATTACCTTGAAAAGGTAGTTTCCTCTTCTCTATAGAATATCACATATTCATGATCAAATCCTAGTTTCCTCTTTCTATCCTTGGACGTGCAACATACGGCATTCAAGTCCTTTGGATTTGTTTCCTCATTTGTTTGCTTCTCTCTTGGCCGTCCATCCTATTGCTTCTAGTAGCAAATTTGTTTCCTCTTTTTCTTTTGGCAAGTATCTTCATACATCAATGCACAAAATAAGTCTCTATCTCTCTTGATGGTGCACGAAATTGGACCTTCTAGAACAAGCTACTAGATGTTTCTTTATTTGTTCATGACAATATAAGAGAAGCCCATTTAGAATTTTCACACAAAATTCCATGAAATGAAATTCAATCCTCAAGGCCCAATATACTAGTATGGTCATGTGGTTTAAATTCATTGTAATCATACGACAATGTCAAAAAAAAATTTATTTATTGACATTCATAACATCATATGTCCAAGAGGACAAAATTACCCTTTAGACAATTTTCGCAAAACTAGAGCTAGCATACTTGGACTCAAAAGTTCACAAACCTTTTCCAAGTTCTAGCTTAATGTCAACTGACTCCACTAAAGAGTTGACACTGAAATCTCTCGGTTCAAATGAATATATTTTCTACTAAAAAATTCTACTTAATTGTAATGAGTGGATCCATTAAATATTATCTATGTTTACCCTTCATGAATATCATCAACTAGTTGTTATTTCCTCTCAACTCCTTTGTCGCTTGTGAATAAGGTGGAAACAATGTATTGACGATGAGCTAACAAGTCACATTGATTCATCCAAAAAAGTCATGACTCAATTTGGACACTGACCAGTTCATTTATTCACATTCCAAGGAACACAACATGAGGTGATATACATTGCATTTCAGCAATCTTGTACATGAATCCCATATCTATGAGATTTTCACAATGTTACTCTTGATATCTTCATAACTTAGTACTTCACCAATAGGTCATGTTCATAATCACATAGTGAGTCCGAACTTTGACTTTCTCAAATGAGAATACTTAAGCTATGAAATGACATGTCTCATTTTAGGATTGAGGTAAGCATGATGCAATTCATACATAGTGACTCAGAGACACAAGAGATTAAATGGTTTGTTCTTATTCTGTCTCTAGAAGTGCATTGGTCAATTCGATACCTTCAGAAGATACCTAGGAAGAACTATAGAGTCTCCAACTCTCAATGCCTCATAACCAGACAACATAGATTCTCCTAACAATCATACTGAGATCAATAGCCCTTTGATCCTTAGATTGTGAGTATACTATTTTATGCAAACCATGAAGAGTTTGTTCATGCAAATCTATATTTGACTCTTCATTTGTTGTTAGGTTTGTTTAAGGACTAAAGACTATAGTTTATCATAAAGCTTCAAACAGACAAGGAAGAATGAATGAACGTTTCAACTTTTATTAATTATTCAGCAGTTACAAGCAAGAGTCTTCGTGAGACTTTATTACATCAAATGTACATAAGAAATAACTACTACTCTTCTTGTGGGCACCATTGACAACAGTTGGTGTGACAATCGTCGCACGGATGCCTCTATTTGTTCTAGTGTAGGTATTTAATTCAATATTATAATTAACATACGAAAAACCTAATATTCTAAGCAACGTGAACTAAAGGTTTATTTATGAAGGGTAGCTTAGAATCCTCACTTTACACGACTAGTAATCATATTAGCATGTCATATGGCGTGACCACATAGTGTAAAGGACTAGGAGATTAAAAACATAAAACAATACTTTTGTGAAGTGAGTCAAGGTATATCCTTCTAGAAGGGTAAAACCTAAACGGTCCAACATACTAGAGGCATGTAGCTGAGGTTGAAAAGATTGTCGCATGTGGGAAACTATGGCTCTCCGACTATTCACCTCCTCCTACGGGGGACCTGTCTTAATTCAAAGATTTGCCCTCCCTATTATGACTGATCGGGTAAAAGACGAATATGGGTACTGACTACCCTACGGTAGCATTATTAAGGCTAGGATACATTGGATCGACTGACGATGGGGATCCAAAAGGCTCACTTATTGGCCAAAGTAATCTCGGTAGTTGGTGAACATAGCAACAATGGTTTATGTGCAATAATTGTTTATTAATCTAGACAGAGCTTCAAGATTTTGGATTGGTGCACTTTAGTTATGTTCTCGTAGGGAGGTGTGACTAGTAGCCAAAATACAGATAAAGTTTGTAAAACTAGGGTTTCTTTTAATAGTGTTTTAATCCATGAGCTTAGAGCTATACTTTCTTCTTAAACTTATCTATTAAAATGTTATCTTTTAATTTTATAATTAAGTGCTTATTTTTGTTTGTATAGTAATCATGTCAAGCCCTATTATGGCTCTACTGTCGAAAGACATGTTGACTAAGGAGAACTTCCCCAAATGGAAGTCAAACCTGAACATCGTGGTAATAAGCGAAAGCATTCGCTTTGATGACATATCAGCCGCTCTTAACGCAAACTCTTCAAGTAACCTCAAGGAGGAATACGACAAGTGGGTGATGGCTAATAACATCGTAATTTCCTAATGCTCGTGCGTATGTCTGATATATACATAGCGAACGAAAATGGAAGGCATGAAGAGTGATGTGGGGGTCCTTGACGCTTTGCAAGCCATGTTAGGCATGCAAAACGAGCAAGCCTGTATGGAGCTCATTTGAAAGTGCACTAGCAATAAGATGACTCTGGGAACTCGTGTGAGAGATCATGTCATGAAAATGACTAATTTCTTCATAGAAGTTGAACGCTATGGGTCACAAATGGACGAAATGACTCGGGTGGAAATTAACCTTAATTCTATTTTGAGTGATTTCATACAATTCACATCTAACTATATCATGAATAAGTTGAGATATGTATTATCCCAACTCCTCAATGAGTTGCAGACTTTCGAGTCTATTCATCGTCATGGCAAAAACAAAGGGTCGACATATTATGTTGATAATACTACCCCTTCTAAAAAGCCAAAGATAAGTTTTCTTCTAGACCAGGGTCATCTAAAGCTAATGCAAGTACTACTATGGGAAAAGGTTCCGCTAAGAGGGGAAGCAAAAGGTTTGAGAGAATAGGAAGAGGAAAAGAGAAGGACACCAATGAAAAATGTTTTCACTGCGAGTCTGACAGACATAAATATAATTTGAAGATTATTAATTGTATGCGTAATTCTTATACTTGCAGAGTGGATCTTGAGAAAGAGCTTGGAAGAAAGAACCGGATTCAAGCCCCGGTCATAGACAAACTCGTTGATCAACTCAAGGATATAATGGTCAATTAAATCTTTGTATATGAATTTATTTTCATTATTATGTATTTCATGTATTTATATCGAACATATAGAATGTGTCGATAGTTTCCTCATTTATTTATGGATATTTTGGTAATTGGTTTACCAATTTTAGTTATTGCATGAAAATTTTTATTGAGAGCATTTGATGCATTTCATTCTCTTGAAGTTAATTATCTTGTATGAATTAATTATCTTGTTTTATAATTATGCATGTTTAAAACTATTCTATTTATTTCCTTTTTTAAATAACTTTGAACTGTTTAGTTAAAGCTATAATGTTAAATCATTATGTGTAGGAATGATTAGTAGTTATGAACAATGATTCATAGAATGAACATCCCGAGTCAATTTTGTCTAACTTAGTGGAAGGTGATCAAAATGAAAAGCACATACTTAGTCTGTCTAGTAACGCCTTTAACTGAGTGGGAGGTTTTTTTATTACATCTCCAGCTGAAGTTTTAAAGGGTACGAGACAAGTTTATATTGTTACATATGAGATGTGAACAATGATGAAGCTGATCTTGTTTAAGCAAGATTAGAAAGACTACGTTAAATGGCAAGATGCCATGAATCATAAAATATTGAAATATCCAAGTGAATCTTTAGTGGACGAGAATCAAAGTGATAATCACATGTAGATTCTATCTTCATATAGAGAGAAGAGAATAAATCACTTATGAAGGTGAAGATAATGATTAGAGTCTGATCCCAAGAGTAGAAACAAGTCGTCACTGATTTTATTTTCTATAAAATTATCTAATTCTTGAATGATCTAAGAAGAATTGTCTCACAGGAAAGTTATTCTTAGTAAATCATTCAAATAACATTCAGAACTACTTTTAAGTTCTATAGTAATATGATTCATGACAAAGGGTTGGACAGCAAATGGTTTGCTAGATTCTGAAGATTCTTTCAAGAATGGACGATCCTAAAATCATTAGGTGTTATGTGGTCATGCTTAAAATCTAATTTTTTTTTTAGTAAACCTTTAATGTATTAAAGGATCAAGATGTGCTCGTTCAAATAAATATTCTTGAATATCGAAAATTATAAACGTCATTATGAGTTAATATTAATTTATAACCTCCAATAAAAGATTATGTGACTGACTTATTGAAAATCAAGGGATTATATTTAAGCTATCTGCTCACCTTATCTCAAATCACTTATTAAGATAAGGTAATGTGCTCGAAGGTCGAGGTACGTCTTTGATGAAGGTGAATTTTCAAACTCTTCATAAAGACTGATTCTTGAATGTCACTGACATAAATGATGGAATCATGAGATTTAAAATCATATAAGTAGTACGATTAGTCAATCTTGCACGGAAATGATGATTGACGATTCACTAGCATTCAAGATAAGTGAGTATATCCGAGTCACTGAAGTTAATACTACAAATATTTCAAGGTAAACAGACAATAAATGACATTTATTGAAATGCATTATGTAAATGCGTAGTAAACAGACAATAAATGACATTTATTGAAATGCATTATGTAAATGCGTTAGTAAATCTCTGATTGAATACACATGGGATGTGGTATTCAATAAATGAGTGGGGAGTATTGAATGAAGTAGTTCCAATCAACAACTCTTCAGTATTGTATTTAGATCTCAAGGATCTAAAGAAACCATTATAACACAAAGGGCAAATAATAAATGAGAACTAATGAAACGATGTGTTGCTTAAGAAGTTTACTAAGACCTTAATGAGGAGTGTGCAAGGTATCCATTTATGGATAGCCACTAAAGGCAATTCGTTCAAACTCAATTTGTCTAGCTCTTGCTCCACATGGTCTAAACTAATTGAGTAAAATAAGGAAATTGAATTAATCAAGTCACGCTTAAAGGTCAAATGTAGTTAGAGCTTTCTGAAGCAATCATGTAATCCTTCAAATTGTAGAAGATAGTCATTTGTACAGTGGATGAGATCTCGCTAGAAATCTCACATTCTCTTTTGGAGAAGAGACAATGGTTTAAACCAGCGTATAGCATAGCTCAAATAGGAGATTGCTATTTGAGTCTCACTTTCTACTAATTGAGGATTAAATGGTCGTTACCCTCTAAGGTAAAATATGGGAGATTGTTGGATATGTCTCATCCTTTACCAAGCAGTGGGATGAAGTTTTTGACATCTTGATCTTCTATGGTCAAAGTGGGAGATTGTTGTGAATGTTGCCTAAATAAGGGTATTATCGTAGTTGCCCTCAAGGGTATTATTGTAATTGCCTAAAGATTACTATCAAACGAAAATATAAAGTCATAATCAATTATAATATATATATATATATATATATATATATATATATATATATATTAGTTGCAAACCTTTATCAGCAACGACATTCGACATATTCATAGCCCTCTGTATTAACTGAAATTATATCTCTACATCTGATGTGACAAAGATACAAGTCTCGGGTGGAGCACTTAAATTGGCCAGTGATTGGTCTATGCTTTGATAGCTAGACAATAAATCACATATGCAACTCGTTGCAGACTATATTTTAAGGGACCGTTAAGATGAGACGTATTGCAATCACAAATTATGATAACAATATGCATCAACCTAAATCCTGAGGTGTTCTTGGAAATGAGTTATACATTCGACTCTTTGATTTACACATTGTACCAAAATATGGTGTTAGATGTCCCAACTTACATTCAAAACATTTTTTTACCAACATTTGTGACTGGTGATCTGAAACCCCAACTAATTGATGGTTTTTTTTTTTTTCAAGCTGAAATGATTAAATTAGGAATGTTGAAGCAATTAAACATTCTTGTATTCATTCATAACTCATTGTATACTAGGTGTGAACTATAAACCATAATCCACGTTATCTTTACGAGAGAGAAGATTAAAATAAAATGATGGATGTAAATTGTAATGTAAGCAAGACATGCTGGCGATAATCTCTATGCAAGTCGATGTTCATCGACTGTCAAAAAGCCCCTTTAGCTTCGTTCCACAACTAACATATACCATAAGCCAATCAATCACAGTCAGAAACAGTCATCAGATCTCTCTGTTTTAGACGCAACGCCCAATCACGTTGCACTTGCACCAGCACATCTGAGCCTGACGTGGCACAGAGGATCTGCGTCTGCCAGCTGACGATCATTCCCTGCATCTCATTTCTGTACATTTTTGTCCATCACTTCTCACTTCTCCTCATGTACAGTTTTTGTTATTTGTTCATTTTTGAACTCTTATTATTACTACGTCATGATTCATGTTGCGTGGCATATAGAATGTGAGTGACGACGAACTACTTATATACAGAAAAATTCGTAAACAGCAATAACATAATAAACTGTCTCGCCTAGGATACTCAATTATAACATAATTAATAGCAACTGTGTTGGACTCTTCAACCTCTTCATTTATGACTTTTGAGACGCGCTCCGTAACCACACTCATTCTTCTTAATGATACATTTATCACTTCGCTAAAGCGTCATGATTAGTTCGTCAAATGCTTTAAAAATTACCAAACAGGTGAGATGAATGACACTGGAACCTAAATTCTGTGATCACTCATTTTTTCACGCCGTTTGAAGATACTCCAGCAATAAAAGGGAAGTAGCATTAATTTACAGGCACAAATGGGAAAGACATCTTTTTTCTTTGCATCATTAACAATGTACTTCTCTGCAAATACAGCTATTTTCAGGGACAATCCAACAACAGCAATAAAAAAAACACTCTAGTTCTCTGAGTAATCAAACAAAAGATACTCGCAACACTGCACTCAATTATATATTTTCTTCCTAACAAAATACACAGCTACTAGGATCTCATATCATAAAAGTCCCAAACAAATTCAATGTAAAAATAAAATAAATAAATTAAGAAAAAGGGTGAATAAAAAAAAACAAAAAACGTGACAACTAATGAACAAAAAAAAGTATTATTTTTCAGCTATACAAATCATCATCAGCGCCTAATGCAAAAATAATGATCAGAATTGGCCAAGTAACAAAAGACAAAAATATAACTATCTTGATTAATCAATGGCAATTAATGTGGTTACTACTAAGACGCGACCGGACCTGGAGTCAGCTGGGCCTGTCCCGGTGGGCTGACAATCGGCCCAGGCTCAACAATCACTTCCGGCGGCGAAGGTGGAGGCGGAGATAGAACTTGCTCCGGCGGCGGAGGTGAAGACTGAGTCAAGTCCGGGCTCGGCGGCGGAGGTGTGGCCGAACCGACCGGAGTAGAGTCAGCCGGAGGCGGTGGGGTCTGATTTGGGCTTGGTTGGGCCGGGCTCTGATATGGGCTTGGTGGGCTTGTCTGAGAGTAAATCGGGTTCGGGTTGGGATTGGGGAAGGCAACCGGCGGAGATAGACACGTGTCGTCGGAGCAGTGGTGGGAGGATTTGTGGACGCCGCGGTGTAGGAGGCCAAAGCCCAAGATCAGCCCTACGACCACGAGGATCGTCACTATGAAGATGAAGATCTTTGTTGCTTTGCCCACATAACACATCATCTTTCTGAATCTGAGAAATGGTCTCTTTTTTTGTTTTGGGAATTTGGAGGTTAGATTAGAGAATGTGGGTTGTTTTTCTTCTCTTTCTCATGGTGGTGAAGAGAGTGGATCAGGGTAGTACATTGTTGATGCCGAGGAGAGTGATAAATAATAGACTAAATGTGTGAGTAATGGGTTGCTTTTGGATTACGGAGAATAGATGAGAGTGAGTCACGTGAAGGCCATTCAGTAGAGAAGACAACTGTTGGTTAGCTGTGTAATTGTGAGTGCCAAAAGTGTTAATTTTAATTGTTGATTAGTAGGGATTTGTGGAGTGGTGCGGTGTTTACAAAGATAGGGTGTTTCAATATATATAATAAATACAACATCTCACAGAAAAGTCCCAAAAAAAACGTCTGAAATTGTGGTGGCCATGGACCTTTGACATTCTACACGCTAGCAAAGACCATCCAAGCCAGGCCCAATCCATGCGGAAATCAAAGCTCTACGCTTTGCCTTGTGAAAAGCAGCCTTGTACAGCCCACATGGGTCAAGCCCTCACATACATTATGATACGATTATGGCCCAACAACTTACATTGTTGGTCCAAAGAAAGCAAAAGCGGGGTGTTTACTACTCTACTATCCTCTCTTATCAGCTTTTATAGGGATTATACCAAAAATATAATCATTTAAACAAAATTACTAAAATTTATTAATTGTTTCTAATTCCATAATTATGACTATTTATTGACAAACTTGTCGATGAATAACTGTTTATTGCCAATAAATAACTATGTTTATTGACAAACTATGTCATAGATTTAAAATTAGAAACAATTAATAGACATGTAGATAATAATAACATTTGTTAAAGCATTGTGCATTCGCAAAAAATTTAGAATTTTATAAAAGAAATATAAAATCCATATAATCTAACAAGTCCATTTCAAACGGTAAACCCGCCCAACAAGCTGAGACTTACCTATGCGTCCTATGATTAATTATATACAAACAATACACCCCAAAGCGGAACCAAAATGAGACGGGGATTAAAACAATTACATCAAAGTACTGTGAGTAGACTAGACATTCAAATGACTAATCTTTCTCCAGCCAAAACCAGACAACATCCTGCGCATCCTCTGCAAATTTTAAGTGTAAGCACTTGGTAAATTGCTAAAATGTTAAAGCTCAACATAGATACAAGCCGACGTAATATGAACTGGCACTTACATTCTTCAACTCTATGGCATCCTACCAGGCCCGACTCTAGGGTGGAGCGAGTAGGGCGGTTGCCATAATCCCCCTCTGGTCCGACAATTTAGTAGGCCCATATTTTATCCTTTGGCTGATTTGCTATGCTGTAGCAGGTTTTTTTTTCCTTGTTTCACTTGAAATGAAGTAAAGGATAGGCCTTCTTCATAAATAAAGCATGTTGTCGCACGAAAATGAACAACGATTTAAAGTTTCAGGCGGTTCGACCTATGACCGGACCATGTGGCCGCACCAGAGTCAAGGGTGGGAGCTCGAAGGTCTCGACTTGAGGTTCCTCCAATCGGAGGCATTTTCTAAAGAGAGAAGGAGGTGAATGAGGGGTGTTATTGCGCTTCTTATGAGCTGCCTACATACCTGAGCATAGTAGGATCAAGTTATAACATAGTTCAAGGTGTGTGTGTATACAGTATTTGAGGCACGGAGCCTGGGGGGTGTGCTCGACAGAGGACACGGAGCGCGGAGGAGTCCTCGGCGACGTCTCAAGACTCTAGAATTGAGTGACCTGAGAGAGAATGTGTGTTTTCTTTTGGAGACAAGGGAGATTCTCAGTGGAGAATTCTGGGCGCAGTCGTGTGTGTTGGAGATGAGGGAGATTCTCATTAGAGAATTCCGAGTGTAGCCGTGCGTGGGAGATCAAGCGCTCGATCAGAGGAAATCGTGCACAGAAAGTCTGCGGCAGCGTTTCAGAACTCTGAGAGCGAGTAATCTTGAGGAGGAATGAATGTGTCTCTCACACTCACTAAGATGGTATTTATAGTGGATGTGAAGGTCTAGGAGGGCCTTTGAACGCACATCGGTGAGCGCGCCGTGGATTTTGGGCGCGCGTGGCGATTCTAGAGCGCGCATGGAGTACCCGGGCGCACGGCGCGGGCGTGACCGAGCGCGCACTCATTTGAGGAGCGCGCGATGGTGAGCTATGCTTCATGTGTACTGAGCTTGGGCTCAGAATTTAGGGACGCTTTGTGTGGGCCTTGATGGATTTTTTAGTGACCTGGCCCATTGGGCTTTAGAATTCGGAATTTCACGCAAGTCGCATGGATTTTAACGTTTCGGGTTTTTCGAGAACGACCGACAACATTAGTCCCTTAAGTTCGTCGCTTGGGAGGCCCAGGTGATGAACTTTAGTTGTTTTACACCAGGTGTTTGACGAAAACTGATCTCCTCGAGCTTCGCCATCGTGAAGCTCTCTTTTTTCTCTTCCTTTTTTTGCACCGCGCGTCGGGATGGCATGGCGCACGTGTAGGTTGGCTCGCGCGCGCGTGGCATGGTCGGCCTAGAGAGGATTTTTTTCTCTTTTCCTTGCTTCTTTTTCCTTTCCTTGTTGGAGTAGGAGTAGGATTCCTACTTTTGGAATCCCACTTTTCCACCCCCGGCCCTTTATTTGCCTATAAATAAGAGCACAATTGTGCATATTTTTCACAATTGCACGTGTTCTCTCACGCTTTTACGTCTCTCTATACACGAGTGCATAATGGAAAATCAATTCCCCTTCTCAACTGAAGATCCCGAGGTGGGTTTCTCTCACTTGTTTCAGGACTCTGAGCAAGCAGAGAGTGATCTATTTGCGGGATTTGAGAAGATTCTAATGCATGTGGAGGAGGATTCAAGTGGAGTCGAGCAGTGGCTCGAAGTGGGCGTGACTGCGTCCTTCTCTCAGCCTATGGAGCGGGAGGAATTATGCTATTGGAATAGATCTAGGATTAAAAATAATTTATCGCTTCTAGCAAGCGGCGGAATATAAAAAATTCTTTAAAATGTGTAAAACGATTTTACTACCTAGACAAAGTGCATAAACATATAATCTAAAATAAAACTATAATGAGTTTTCACTCTGTACCAACCTCGCTTGAAGCTTGAGCATTGAGAAGCTTTTGGAAAGGTTGAATCGCTCATCTCCCCACTTAGCTTGTCTCCTTGTGTCTTGTTGAATCCGAGCAACCACGATAGTTTCTACCACTAGAGTCTTCGAGTTTAGAAAAGATTTAGTGTGTGGGCACTATTAAACACAATGACTCAAGAACTAGTCTTAGAGCCAAACAGCTAACACAAAACACTAGGTCTAATGAGGAACTAGTTGCGAAAACAAAAGAACATGAAGAAGAGAGGGAGAGAGAAGTGGGGGGACCAAGGCTAGAGAGAGAAAGTCTCAACCAAAAACTTGTTTCAACATTGTGAATGAGGTGTGGTATTTATAGGAGAATGGATTGCCTTGAAGAGGTAATTTCCTCTTTTCTATTGAATACCACATATTCATTAGCACAATCTTTATTTCCCATTCCTATCATAATAATACCAAGGGTGGGAATTTTTTTCCCTTTTCTTCTCTTGGTGGCCGTCCAACATTATAGCATATATGCTATAAATTTATTTCCTTTTTTCCTTGTTGGCAAGTATCTTCATACATCAATATACAAAATAATTTCCCTCTTTCTTTTATGATGGTGGCCATGAAATTCTTCCTCTGGAACATGCTTCTAGATGTTTCTTTATTTGTTCATGACAATACAAGAAAAAAAGGCCCATGTAGAACTTTCACATAAAATTCCATAAAATGAAATTCAATCCTTGAGGCCCAAATACCATACATGGCCGTGTGGACTTAATTCACATTGTCATCATATGACAATGTCCAAAATCTTATTTTGACATTTATACTATCTTATGTCCTTATGGACAAAATTACCCTTTAGACAATTTTTGTAAAATTCGTCCAGTTCAACACTTGAACTTGTTTTGACTTAGCTACTAGTTTAACTAATCTTACTCTAATGACTTGTGGTAGTGACCTCATGGATCCAAATGAACAAAGCTTGAGCTAGCATAGTTGGACTCGGAAGTTCACAAACCTTTTCCAAGTTCTAGCTTAATGTCAACTGACTCCACTAAAGAGCTGACACTGAAATCTCTCGGTTCAAATGAGTATATTTTCTACTCAAGAATTCTACTTAATTATGAGTGGATCCATTGAATATTATCTATGTTTACCCTTCATGAATATCATCAACTAGATGAGATTTAAAAAATTACCATTTTACCCTTCTAGTTGTTATTTCCTTAACTCTTTTGTCGCTTGTTAATAAGTTAGAAACAATGTATTGACGAGGAGCTAACAAGTCACATTGATTCATCCAAAAGAGTCACGACTCAATTTTATTCATCCAAACAATGTATTCACAAACCTTTTCCAAGTTCTAGCTTAATGTCAAATGACTATACTAAAGAGTTGACATTGAAAATCTCTCGGTTCAAATGTATATATTTTCTACTCAAAATTCTACTTAATGGTGATGAGTGGATCCATTGAATATTATTTATGTTTACCCTTCATGAATATCATCAACTAGATGGGATTTATAAAATTACCGTTTTACGCTTCTAGTTGTTATTTCTTCAACTCCTTTGCCACTTGTGAATAAGTTAGAAACAATGTGTTGACAAGTAGCTAACAAGCATAAGGTGATATACATTGCATTTCACCAATTCTGTACATGAATTCCATATCTATGAGATCTTCACAAAGTTGTTCATGACATCTTCATAACTTTGTACTTCATCAATAGGTCTTGTCTATATCACGTAGTGAATCTAGAACTCTGACTTTCTCAAATGAGAGTACGTAAGCTATGAAATGAAATGTCTCATTTCAGGATTGAGGTAAGCATGATGCAATTCATACATAGTGACTTTGAGACAGAAGAGGTTAAATGGTTTGTTCTTATACTGTCTCTAGAAGTGCGCTGGTCAATTCAGTATCTTCAGAAGATACCTAGGAAGAACTATAGAGTCTCAAACTCTCTATGTCTCATAACCAGACATCATAAGTTCTCCTAACAATCATAGTGAGATCATTAGCCCTTTGATCCTTAGATTGTGAATATAATGTTTTAAGCAAACCATGAAGAGTTTGTTCATGCAAATCTTTATTTGACTCTTCATTTGTTGTTAGGTTTGTTTAAGGACTAAAGACTTATAAGGTTTATCATAAAGCTTCAAACAAACATGGAAGAATGAATGAAAGTTTCAACTCTTTATTAATCATTCAGCAGTTACAAGCAAGAGTCTTTGTGAGACTTTATTACATCAAATATATATATAAGTTATAACTACTACTCTTCTTGTAGGCATCGAAGCCAACAAACTCCCACTTGACTCAAAGAAGATGTGAGTAGTCCTTCATGCCCAATCCTTCCTGATGTTTATTGAAGACCTTGTTGGCTAAAGCCATGGCAAATGGATCTGCTAGGTTGTCCACCATTGAGATCTTCTTCACTTCCATGTCTCCGGGATGCACGATCTCTCGAATCAAATGGTATTTCCTCTCAATATGCTTAGAGCGCTTATGGCTTCGAGGTTCCTTTGAGTTAGCGACAGCCACACTATTATCACAATAAAGTATCATGGGCTCGTCGACTTTTGGAATGACTTCCAAATATTTAAGGAATTTTCCAAGCCATACAGCCTCTTTCGATGCTTCACAAGCAGCCACATATTCTGCTTCCATTGTGGAGTCAGCAACGCAAGATTGCTTGATACTCCTCCAAACAATAGTTAAGAACATGCTTAACAGCAATCTAGTGCTCGGGTCTAGGGTTGGACTGAAAGCGGCTTACTACGCCAACTGCGAAGCAGATATCTGGTCTAGTACAAAGCATAGCATACATGAGACTCTCCACGGCTGAGACGTAAGGAATTTTTCTCATGTCCTTAATCTCTTGTGTAGTCTTAAGAGACTGGTCCTTAGAGAGTGAGACTCCATGCCTAAAGGGGGTTCAGCCCTTCTTTGAGAAGCAATCCATCACCTTATAAATATAAGATGCTTGAGAGAGTGTTAGAGTCCGGTTCTTCCGCTCTCGAAATATTTGAATCCCCAGAATGTACGCAGCTTCTCCTATATCCTTCCTAAGGATCAAAGGGCTATTGATCTCAGTATAATTGTTAGGAGAATCTATGATGTCTGGTTATGAGACATAGAGAGTTGGAGACTCTATAGTTCTTCCTAGGCATCTTCTGAAGATACTGAGTTGACCAGTGCACTTCTAGAGACATTGTAAGAACAAACCATTTAACCTCTTCTGTCTCAGAGTCACTATGTATGAATTGCATCATGCTTACCTCATTCCTAAAATGAGACATGTCATTTCATAGCGCACGTACTCTCATTTGAGAAAGTCAAAGCTCTAGATTATCTATGTGATATAGACAAGACTTATTGGTGAAGTACTAAGTTATGAAGATGTGATGAACAACTTTGTGAAAATCTCATAGATATGGAATTCATGTACAAGATTGCTTAAATGCAATGTATATCACGTCATGCTTTGTTCATTGGAATGTGAATAAATGAACTGGCCAATGTCCAAATTGAGTCATTCACAATGTTGAACACATAAGTTTTTTAGATTGAGAGCTTCTCTCTCTCTCTCTCTCTCTCTCTCTCTCTCTCTCTCTCTCTCTCTCTCTCTCTCTCTCTCTCTTATTACTCTTTTGTTTTGGCACCTAGGTCCTCATTAGACCTAGCGTTTTGATTTAGCTCTTGGCTCAAAGACAAGTTCTTGAGTCATAGTGTTTAAAAGTGCCCACACACTAAATCCTAACCAAACTCGAAAGACTCTAGTGGTAGAAACTATCGTGGTTACTCAGGTTCAAGAAGACACGAATGAGACGAGCTTAGTGGGGAGACGAGCGATTCAACCTTTCCGAAAGCTTCTCAATGCTCAAACTTCAATCAAGGTTGCTACCGAATGAAAACTCATGATATTTTTTAAATTTTAAATTATATGCCCATGCACTTTGTCTAGGTAATAAAATCGTTTTACGTATTTTAAAGAATTTTTTATATTCCGCCACTTGCTAGAAGCAATAAATTGTTCTTAATCCTAGATCTATGCTAGCACGTGCTAACGAATGTTTTGTTGTCTCCGGGACTATAAAATGTGAAACATTTGGTTTCCTTCGGATATCCAACAAACAGACATAATTCTGACAGTAAGGAAATCCTCAAGAAAACACGCTCCACCTAAAAAAAATTAAGTCTCAACCCGAACACAAACAGGAACAAGGACACCAAGACGCCTACATGGCGCACCTAAGACGCCTACATGGCGCACATAAGACGCCTACATGGTGCAACCAAGTCGTCCTTCACGACGCACCTAAGACGCCTACAGGGCAGACGTAAGACGCCTACATGGCGCAACCAAGTCGTCCCTCGTGACGCACCTAAGACGCCTACATGGCGCACCTAAGATGCTTACATTGCACACGTAAGACGCCTACATGGCGCAACCAAGTCGTCCCTCGCGACGCATCTAAGACGCCTGCATGGCGCAACTAAGACGCCTATATGGCGCACATAAGACGCCTACATGGCGCAACCAAGTCGTCCCTCGAGACGCACCTAAGACGCCTACATGGCGCATGCAAGCCGTCCTCAGGGACGCACGTAAGATGCCTACATGGCGCAACTAAGACGTCTACATGGCGCAATTAAGACGCCTACATGGCGCACATAAGACGCCTATATGGCGCAACCAAGCCGTCCCTCACGATGAACCTAAGACGCATACATGGCGCACCTAAGATGCCTACATGGCGCAACCAAGTCGTCCCTCGTGACGCACCTAAGATGCCTACATGGCACACCTAAGATGCCTACATGGCGCACGTAAGACGCCTATATGGCAAAACCAAGTCGTCCCTTGTGACACACTTAAGACACCTACATGGCGCACGTAACACGCCTACATGGCGCCACCAAGTCGTCCCTCGCGACGCACTCAAGACACCTACATGGTGCACCTAAGACGTCTACATGGCCCACGTAAGACGCCTACATGGCGTAACCAAGTCGTCCCTCGTGACGCACCTAAGACGCCTACATGGCACACGTAAGACGCCTACATGGCGCAACCAAGTCGTCCCTCGCGACGCACCTAAGATGCCTACATGGCACACTTAAGATGTCTACATGGCGCACGTAAGACGCCTACATGGCGCAACCAAGTCGTCCCTCGCGATGCACCTAAGATGCCTACATGGCGCACCTAAGACGCTTACATGGCGCACGTAAGAAGTCTACATGGCGCAACCAAGTCATCCCTCGCGATGCACCTAAGATGCCTACATGGCGCACTTAAGACGCCTACATGGCGCAACCAAGTCGTCTGTCGCGACACACCTAAGACACCTATGCGACGCACCCAAGCAACTACGTCTACATGGCGCACGTAAGACGCCTATATGGCGGAACCAAGTCGTCCCTCGCGACGCACCTAAGAAGCCTATATGGCGCACATAAGACGCCTATATGGCGCACGTAAGATGCCTACATGGTGCAACCAAGTCATGCCTTGCGACGCACCTAAGACGCCTACATGGCGCACCTAAGACGCCTACGTGGCACATGTAAGATGCCTACATGGCGCAATCAAGTCGTCCCTCACGACGTACCTAAGATGCCTACATGGCCCACCTAAGACGCCTACATGGCGCACGTAAGACGCCTATATGGCGCAACCAAGTCGTCCTTGCGATGCACTTAGGACGCCTACATGGCGCACGTAAGACACCTTTATGGCGCAACCAAGTCGTCCCTCGCGACACACCCAAGACGTCTACATGGCGCACCTAAGATGCCTACATGGCGCACGTAAGACGCCTACATGGCGCAACCAATTCGTCCCTCGCAACGCACGTAAGACGCCTACATGGCGCACTTAAGACTCTTACATGGCGCGCGTAAGATGCCTACATGGCGCACTTAAGCGCCTGCATGGCGCGTTAAAGACCCCTTTACGAAACACTAAAAATGCCTAGAGGGACGCAAACCATACACTGGTTACCGTATCTAAGGCCACATCTTGCTAAGGCAGAAAACTTGCCAAAACCAGTGGCGAAAGACGCGTGTCTACTGAAACATGCCATAGCCAATCAGGGTAAGAACACACGACTAAAATGAGCAGATGTGTTCATAAAAGAAAATCATGCTCCATAAAAAGAGGGCAACCGCCCAAAAATTCTAAAAAGCAAGCATTAAAACAGGGGCGCAGAAAGGGCGCTCCTAAAGAAAGCAATGCACTAAACACTTGGGCGAAAAAGAAAAAAATATTATTATCACTCAGCAAGTTCGTCACCAAGAGGCTCAACCCCGTCGAGCGGTGGGAACAGAGAGTCGAAGAAGTGGTAGGTGATCCCTTGAGAGACATTCTCGGTAGCGGTAGCTTCCCGACACTCCATCGCTGCAGCATGCCTCGCGTCCTCGATCCCGACATCAAAGTCGTGTTGTAGGTCAGACGCAAGCTGTTCTGCCGCTGCCTTTTCTGTGTTGAGCCGAGCTACTTCCTCCGCCAAAGAGTCACGCTCGTGCTCCACCCGGACACCGACGGCCTCGCTCGATGAGAGCTAACTTTGAAGAATGCCCGCTTCTTCTGTACGCGTCTCCAACTGGCGTCGAAGGTCCCGCACCTCGCTCCGGAAAACTTTCGTCGATCGAGTTGCCACTTCAAGAGCTTGACGCTCTATCGTCAATTCTCCAGCCATCTTCGTCACTGCTGACTGAGCGCGATCACATTTGCCTCGGGCGTCTCCCAACTACACAAGGGTCTCTTGGAGCTGTTCGCGAAGGATCGCGAACTCTGCCTTTGAGTGAGGACCTCGCTCGGCCCGAGGCCAGGTGAGACTTCGCTTCAGCAAGCTCCTCCTGGGCGAGTTCCATACGCCGAATAAGGTCGCGAAGAATCTTCACGCCTCGGGTCGCACGCGCAAGCACCTGAGGAGGTTGAAAGGGCAAGTCAGCAAAAACAAGATTCTAGCGAAATAAAGCGAAAGGATAAGCAAAGGGAAACTTACTCTTTGTGCGTAAGACACGCCATTGTGGAAGAACTCCACACCGCTGCTTGCCACGATGCCCTTCCACATCTTCAACGGGGATTGCACGAGCCCCTGGGAACATTCCCCTCTGACTTCCACAGCCTCCGCCTCGATCATCGAGTTTGCGCGCTTTGAATCCGAAGACGTGTCCGGAAGAGCCAAGGAAGAGGATCGCTTCAAGGAAGCACGGGGGCCGCTTTTGGCCAAATGACTGGCGTCAGATTTCTCCCTGCCATTCCTGTTGTCAATGGTGCCCACAAGAAGAGTAGTAGTGTCTATTTATGTATATTTGATGTAATATAGTCTCACGAAGACTCTTGCTTGTAAATGCTAAATCATTAATAAAAGTTGAAACGTTCATTCATTCTTCCTTGTTTGTTTGAAGCTTTATGATAATCTATAGTCTTTAGTCCTTAAACAAACCTTACAACATATGAAGAGACAAATGTAGATTTGGATGAACAAACTCTTCATGGTTTTCTTAAAACTGCATATTCACAATCTAAGGATCAAAGGACTATTGATATCAATACAATTGTTAGGAGAATCTATGATGTCTGGTTATGGGACATTCAGAGTTGGAGACTCTATAGTTCTTCTAGATATCTTCCGAAGGTACTGAATTGACCAGTGCACTTAACGAGACAAGATAAGAACAAACCATTTAAGCTCTTATGTCTCGAAGTCACTACATATGAATTGCGTCATGCTTACCTCAATCCTGAAATGAGACATGTCATTTCATAGCTTACGTACTCTCATTTGAGAAAGTCAGAGTTCGGATTCACTATGTGATTCTTAACAAGACCTATTGATGAAGTACTAAGTTATGAAGATGTCATGAGTAACTTTGTGAAGTTCTCATGGATATGGAATTCATGTAGAAGATTGTTGAAATTCAATGTATATCACCTCATGCTTTGTTCCTTGGAATGTGAATAAATGAACTGCCCAGTGTCCAAATTGAGTCTTGACTCTTTTGGATGAAACAATGTGACTTGTTAGCTCCTCGTCAATACATTGTTTCTAACTTATTCACAAGCGACAAACGAGTTGAGGAAATAATAGCTAGAAGGGTAAAATGGTAATTTTGTAAATCCTGACTAGCTGATGATATTCATGAAGGGTAAACATATATAATATTTAGTGGATCCACTCATCACAATTAAGTTAAATTTTTTAGTAGTAAATACATTCATTTGAACCGAGAGATTCTCAATATCAACTCTTTAGTGGAGTCAGTTGACATTAAGCTAAACTTGGAAAAGGTTTGTGAACTTTTGAGTCCAAGTATGTTAGCTCAAGCTTTGTTCATTTGGATCCATGAGGTCACTGTCACAAGTCATATCGAGTAGGATTAGTTAAACTAGAAGTTAAGTCAAAACAAGAACGAGACAAGTTTTACGAAAGTTGTCAAAAGGGTATTTTTTGTCTTTTTGGACATAGGACGAAATGAACGTAAATTTTTTTTGACATTTCATATGATGACAAATTCCACTCGGCCATATCAAGTTATTGGGTCTTGAGGATTAATTTCATTTCATGGAATTTTACTTTAAAGTTCTTAATGGGTCTTTCTTATGTTGTCATGAACAAATGAAGAAACATCTAGAAGCTCCATCTAGAAGCCATTGGTCTTCCAACATATGGAGAAAAAGAGAGATTATTTTGTGCATTAATGTATGAAGATACTTTCCAAAAGAAAATGAGGAAACAAATTTCGTCTACATGGAAAGGAAGGGGGCGGCAAACACAAGGCAAGTGAGAAGCAAAACAAAAGAGAAAACAAATCCAATGACTTGCATAACAAACCTTGGCCTTGTGACATAAGTGAGAAGGAGGGAATATTTTCTCACGAATATGTGATATTCTATAGAAGAGGAAACTACCTTGTTGAACGTAATCCTTCTCCTATAAATAGGGCCCTCATTATCATTGTTTCTTATCCCAAAAAGTTTTAGAGATTGAGAGCTTTTCTCTCTAGAACCTTGGCCGCCCATCTCCCTCTTTCTCTCTAGTTCTTTTCGTTTTTGTTTTGGCACCTAGGTCCACATTTGACCTAGTGTGTTAGCTCTTTGAATCTTAGACTTGGTCTTGAGTCGTCGTGTTTAAAAGTGCCCACACACTAATTTCTTCTTATCACGAGTGATTTATGTGATAGAAACTTTCGTGGTTATTCGAGTTTACGAAGAACGAAGAAAGAGGAGCTGTGTGGAGAGACGAACGTTTCAACCGTCCTAAGGCTTCTCAATGTTCAAACTTATCAAATGTTAGTAATCATGTAATCGCTTTTAGATAGTTTTAATATTAACATGGGCTTGCTCTTTGTCTAGGTTAGTAAAATCATTTTACTTGTTTAAAAGAAAATTTTTATTTTCCGCCGCTTGCTTGAAGCGTTAAATCTTTTCTTAACCTCAGATCAAAACTATGTGCTTGAAAATCATTTTCGAATGATTACTCGGTTTTTGACAAGTTAGAATTGTTTTCTTATATTTTTTTTTAATTTATTGCTCTTGCCTTTAAATTAAAAATCTTGTTGATTTTCTATGACTTTGGGATGTCATTAAAACACATTAGAATCAGTTCTAAATTTTTTTAATTTTTTATAATGAAAAACGTGTTTTTAAAGTTTTGAGAAATTTCTTTGTGACTAGTTATATTGTCTTGCAAGTTTCGTTTATTTACTCGTTTCGTTATATATTTGTTGTTACTTAATTTTATACCATGTTATTACCATGTTAATAAAACACATATAAAAGCTTTAACAACTTTCTAAAACGTTCCGTTACACTCGATTCTTTTGCACTCAAGTCCGAACTTTAATTATTTCCAGTTTTCTACGAGCTCAAGAAAAACCCGCAGTAAAAGTGGCATAACTCTATGCTCATAATTCGAAATTTAATGATTCTTTAATCAAATTAAAGGTCTGTTTGTCCTCTTTCCAAAGCAATTGGTTTTTAGTTCAAAAGAACGGGAGCCACCAGTTATGGCGATTTTACTCTGAGGTGCGCGGCTATTCCGAAAGTCAAGTTTTTTTTAGAATTTTTGAATTACGGATTTCGGACCCCACTCCATGAGTTATAGAACTCTAATGAGAAAATTTCCTTGAGCAAAATTGTGTTTTACAAGATAGTAAACATTGGATTAATGTCTCAATCTATCGCTTGAGTGCGAAGCATTGAGCAGTCATGTGACCATAATCCTGGTGGACGTCACAATAACGGAACCGATCGCGAGATGCGGGGTCGTCTTTCATTGGAGCTAGAGTACTGCTGAATTTGTCACGCGTCACAGCATAGATTCGATCAACCAGGGCGTTCGAAGGTGTGTATTGCGAATAGTCTCTAAAGTTGTTCGCAAGACGCGGCTTTTGAGACGTAGCGGGTCGGCTATCAGAACCTTGACCTCCCTTATTCGCTTTCTTTCGGGGGTTGCCCTGCTCGTTGCCGGACTCATCTTGATGGCGGGAGCTTTGATTATTGCTCCTACGGCCGTCGAGGTAATCTTCGACCCCCATGAAAGTCTTGGCTCGGTTCATTAACTCGGCCATTGTAGAAGGGACTCTGCCAATGACGGACTTTATGAACTCCCTAGTGCGCAAGCCCTCGATGATGGCTATTATCGCATCACTGTCGTTGAAGCGGTCGACGTTGTTCGATTCTGCGGTGAACCGAGTGAGATATTGTCTGAAGGACTCGTTATTCTCTTGCCTGATTGACCATAGGTACATCTTGGTTTTCTTTTGAACCATCGACGTAGAAAATTGTGCTAGGAACATGTCCTTCAGGTTTTTGAACGTTTGGATGCTCCATGCTCTTAAATTCTTAAACCACTCGAAACCGGGTACGGTGAGGGTACGACTAAAAGCTTGGCATAGAGCCCCAAGTGAGACACCCTGCATTGTCATCTAGGTTTCGTAATGTTGGATGTGATAAGTGGGGTCTGTTTTCCCATTGTAAAGAGGGAGGTTCGAGAGTTTGAAATTTCCCGTGCGCACCTAAACAAGGATTTGGGCGGTAAATGGCGAGGAATGTTCTTCTATGACCCTGTACGTATCACCGGCCAAGCTGCCTTCATGTAGATCACACACTTCATTGCAAAGATTGGGAATCATGGTGACGTCGTCAAGACCAGTGTTCGGGGTCACTCCCTGTTTGGGAGGAGTCACCTGGCCCCTTTCATTCGACCCTTGTGATGTGCGGGGTCCCCATTGATTGAGGCCGTGGGGTTATGACCCTGGCCGGCACTCAACCTCTCTTATAGGTCTTCGCCACTACTGTTTCGTTGGGTGGTAATATGATCCCTTAGGTCTCGGTCGTGAGTTTTGAGTAACCCGCCTCACTCGCCGAATTGTATGGCCTTCCCTGACATTTCTTCTTTGACCAAGTCAGTCATGGGCTGAACATCGGGAAGTCTCCTCTTGAGAGGCGACAGGTATCACCTTTGACCTAGGTGGTGGATTCGAAGAATCAGATTCAATCTCTACGGGGAGTTTCCCGTCTTTAGTGAGAGAAGTCTCGATATCTGCCAAAATTTCCAAACCTTCGTAGTCAGGATCATAGTCATGCCCTTCATCCACGAGGTCTTCAAGTTCGCCTTAAGGAACATCTTGCATAGGTCCCTTGCCCGCCAGTTGGCGGTGGTACCTTGCATTGGCAGCCCTTAGTTAGCAGATCTTCTCCTCCATCTCAACGATGCGCTTATCCCAGTTATCCTGAGGTGGAGATGGTGAATGAGTGTGACTCTCTTCGTTTAGAGACTCCTCGTCGCCATGCACTCGGGAGCGCAAGAAGTATTTCTTCACTCTTGTTGTGTTCTCGGGGTTATTCACGCCCTCAGTACGAACGGATGGTAGGTCGCTCATGTCTTTCTCAAGTTGAGAAAGGGGAGACTGTGATGTAGAAGTGATTTGGGCTGTATAAGTCAGGAAGTCCCCTCCTTCTAGCGCCAAAATATTGTTGCATGAAAATGAACAACGATTTAAAACTACGGGCGGTTCGATCCAAGGCCGGACCAAGTGATCGCGCCCGAGTCAAAATGTGAACTCAAAGGCCGAGTTGCACACCCCAGACCCTGAGGTGTGTATTGGAGGGTGTGACCGTGCCAAATGTTGGCTGCCTACGTACCCGCGGTCCGGGATCTGGTCAGTACGTAGTTCAATGTAGGGGTTATGGCTATCTTGGACTTGGAGGTTGAGAACCTAAGGCTTTAGAGAAGGACCTTGCTCGTAGCTTCTAGTGAATACATTAGAGAGGTCGCTTGACTCGTAGCTTAGAGTTCTAACTCAAGGGTCAAGAAGCTTGGGTGCAGCTTATGCGTTGTGAAGACCCGAGTTTCAGAGTTGAAACGTGCTCCCTGTCATCGAGGGGGGTTCTCGGATTTCGAAGCCGACCTGGGAGAGGAGGAGAGAACTCTAGGAATGTCACAAGAGAGCGGCGAGAGAAGAGAGAATTCTCAAAAAAGATATTTTTCCCAAAGGTCTCAAGGTCCCCCTCAAGTGAAGAGGAGGGTGGTATTTAGAGAAGTTGGAGGACGCCATGGGCCGGCCCCTTGGGGGCCCTTTGGATTGCCGGGCGCGGCGTGCAAGCGGTCGGCAGCCTCGGCCAGGGCGCGGGATGCGCATGGGTGAGGCCCGGTCGGGCGTGGGGAGTGCATGGGCATGAGGCCCGACCACGCTCAGGGTGTGCGAACGGGCAGGGGACCTGGCCGGGCGTGAGACATGGCGATCGGGCCGGTGCCTTGGCCGGGACGCTTCGGCGCAGACAGGGGAGGCCTGGCCGGTGCCTGGCGCGCGCGAGGCGTGACCGGGCAGGAGGCTGGGGGAGCAAGGCGCGTGACCGAGGGATCGAGGCGTACGCGACCGGGGGAACAGGGCACGCGCGAGTGAGGGAGCAGGGCGCGTACGGGCGCGGGCGGGCCGGAGGGCAGGAGGGGCAGGGGCGCGCGCGGCCCGGAGGGCTGGGGGCGCAGGGGCGCGTACGGGCCGACGTGCCGAGGGCGAGGGTGAGGCACGCGCGGGCCGATGGGCCGGGAGCGCAGGGCGTGCACGGGCCGACGGGCCCGGAAAGGTCGCGTGTATGCGGGCCGGTCACGTGCATGGGCCGGGGCCCGACAGGCGGTCCGGCCGGCAAATGTTTTTGTTTTTTCGGTTTCCCGAAAACGACCGATAACATTTTTAACGGTTATCTCGAGTTTTTGTGACATATTTCAGGAAAATGATGTTATTTGAGAGTCGATGAGTATTTGAAGATTAACGGAAGCTTTTTATGACAAAAAAACGAGTCAAAACGAAGCAAAGAAGACTTAGAATACAAATTTTGGAGCTCCTCGCGCCGGGACCTCAATTCTTTGTGCCGCAAGCATTCTTTCGGCTTTTGAAACACCACTTCTCTAGCAGACATTCTCGCGCCGCTAAACACCACTTCTCACGTGCGACCTCCATTTCGCGCAGCGCGCGTGTCCTCGATTTTGACATAACTATTTTCCGTTTTCGATGATTTTGGACCAATTCAACTTAACCAAAAGCGCATTTGAGTTTCGAAAATCACCATTATCCCTATATAAACCATTCTTGTAACCTAGAAACACACATTTCCTCAGATTTTAATTTCCCTTATTGCTTTTATTCTGTTTTTTAGAGCTTTGCTAAGAGAGAGAGAGAGTTATTCAATGGAATTGACAACTCTGGCGAATCACTTGAACTCATAACCATTGTTTCTCCATCCCCCTTTAATTTTATTTTATTGCTATCTCTTAAATCTTGTTGAACATCGTTTAATTTCAATATGAATCTCTTTTTCTTTCCATGCTCATCTTGTTGCTTTTAACTATTTTGCTTTGCATTTTTATTATTATGAGTTCCGTTAGCGATTAATTTTCTTATGGGGCTACGATGTAGTCGTGGTTGATAATGGAATGGGGGATTCGTTAGGGTTTGATTATGCTTTTTTACTCCATCTATTGAATTGCTTCTCATGAACTATGTTTAATGCTTTCTAGTGTTTGATCACCATTAAAACTGTTATCTATGATTGAGAGAGAATCAATAACTATGCTTTTATTCATGACTTCATAGTTGATCTTAGGTTAGTAGAAATCTAGGCAGTTCCCTACTACAAATGTTGGATTATACAACCCACTTTCTACAACGCTTAAAATAAGTGTTGTAGAAACTAGAGTTTCTACAACGCTTAACATAAGCGTTGTAGAAACTTGGTGTTTCTACAACGCTTATGGCTAAGCGTTGTAGAATCTGAATGTTTCTACAACGCTTATAGCTAAGCGTTGTAGAAACCTGGTGATTCTACAACGCTTGTGGTTAAGCGTTGTAGAATTAAATAAATTTCAGATTTCCCACAACGCTTAGACTATCCGTTGTAGAATTCTCGCCGCGGCGCCACGTGATTTATGCCGCAGCGAGAAATTTCTACAACGCAATGTACAAGCGTTGTAGAAGGATCTCGCCGCGGCGAGACTTTCTACAACGCTTAATATAAGCGTTGTAGAATCCATTCGCCGCGACGAAGGTCACTTCTCGCCGCGGCGACAATATCTCGCCGCAGCTAGAAATATTCTCCGCCACTCTGAGAATGATACTGTGGCCAAGCAGTTTTTTAAGAAACTGCCTCGCTGCTGTGAGATTCCGAAGACATATTCTCGCCGCGGTGAGAGGTTTTAGGTTTTCACTATAAAAGGCCGTTTTCTGTTTTTTTTTTCTCATTTTTTTCAAAACACAAACGCGAGACAACCATTTTCGGTCGATTCTGTCCTGATTTTTTCTTCCAAAATCCCTCGCCGCCCCAAAATCTCACCGTCGCCTTGTCCTTGCCGCCATCTCTCGCTCGCCACGTCCTCGCCGCCCCACTCTCTCGCGCCTCTCTCTCTCTCTCTCTCGCCGCCTCTCTCTCTCTTTGACATTGTAAGGTATGATTTTCTATATTTTTTTAAGGTGGTTATTGATTTAATTTTGTGTTCTTGATATGGATTTCGTGTTGTTGATATGGATTTCATGTTGTTTTCCCGAGTTGCATGTTGTTTGATTTTCTTAATTCACAAAATTAGGGTTTTTTTTCTTTGTTTAGAACACGAAATTAGGATTTTGTTTGACATATTATGAATGAATTTGAGTTAGAATTTGTGTTCGAATGAATTTGAGTTAGATTGCAATATCCGGATAGTGTTTGACATATTGTGACATAGGTTAGTATTTAAAATGGTTATATTGATTAATGTTGATATTGAATTGTTTATGAATTTCTGATTGTTGGAATTGTTTATGAATTTTTTATTATTGAAATGTTTATGAATTTGATATTGTTATGTTTAAATGAAGTTGGAATTGATATAGAATTTCTGATTGTTGTGACATAGTTAGTATTTAAAATGGTTATGTTGATTGTAGATGTTGAGATTGAATTTTTTATGATTATGCTTTGTAAGGTGAAAAATGGTTCGAACAAAAACTCCGGCGGGCGCCATGGCTCCGAGCTCTTCCAAAGGTCCTAGTAAAAGTAAAAGTAAGCGAGCTCGTCAAGTGTCTCCTGAAGCAGATTATAATACAAGTATCTTCACTAGCAAGGCCGCGGAGGATCGGTACGACAAAATCTCGTCGCGTAGTGTGATCCCTGAGCGGGGATTCAATGTGAGCTCTAACACCGATATAGGAGTGTTAATCCGCAATAGTATTCAAGGTCATGAATGGGTGAAGTATTGTGCCGTACCCGAGTTCGAGGCGAACTTAAACTTCGTGTACGAATTCTACACAAACTTACCAGATAACAATAGAGATGTTGTGACGGTCCGAAGTAGACCGGTCGATGTGATTGTCGAAGCTATCAACGATTTGCTTGGGACCCCAGATGTGTCTTTCGAGAATGAGGGCTATCGGGAATGGTTAAGAACTTGAAGGCACGAGGAGATGGCGAGGGTGCTGTGCATTCCAGGAGAGGATTGGGTCCTTGAAAAACGAAAAAGGGTACTCAAGCGTGAACAACTCACCAGGATTGCTAAAGCTTGGATTTACTTTGTTTGCGCTCGCCTCTTTCCGATCAAGCACTTCACCACTCTTGACGAGGGTTGTATCCAGGTGTTGTTCTGCATCATAAAAGGTTATTCTATCAACGTCGGTCGATTCATCTACAATTGGATAAAGAGTCTAGACTATACTAATGAACGACACGGTTTGCCATATCCGTCAATCATTGCCGGCCTTTGTACAAATGCGGGGGTAGGACGCTCGAAAAGGGATACGATCAAGAGTCCTATGGGGCCTATTACGAATAATATCATCGATCGGTACAAGATTAGGGAGGAAACACAAGAGGAAGAATCGGAGGAAGAGGAGGACGATTAACCACCACTCAACGAGCCTCTATTGCCCTTACAAGCACCTCCGGTAGTCGACACCGCCACCATCGACTACATTGCTCATTGCTCTAGCTATCTTGTCGGCGGGTTTCAGCACACGCAACAGTACATGCACCAACAAGCGGAGTATGGCGCTTCTCACATCAAAACCAAGAGAACCAGGTGTTATTTCCTCCATATCCTCAATACTCCGATTATCCGTACCCACCACCACAGTGGCCACCGCATATGGCACCTCCTCAATATCCGGCGCACCCACCACCACCACTACCACCGAATGACGAGTAAATTTCAAGAAACCAACAACACCAACTCTTCTATATAAATTTCAGACTCTTTTTAAATTTAAGTTAAGTTTAAGACTCACTTGGTTTGTTTATGTTTATGACTAGATTATTGCGTTTTATTGAATGTGTTTGAGACTTGATTCTATGTTTGAGACTCATCTTAATTTCTAGATGTTAATGTTTACCGCTTGTGAAATCTGAATGTGTGTAGACTTTTTATTTGAATGGTAATTTTTTTGTTGAAAAACAGGTTTAATATAGGAAAAAAAGTGAAATATGAATGATGTGGTCATTATACTCTGATCTCGCCGCGGCGATATACAGTTCTCGCCAAGGCATGGAATGCGTGCCGCGGCTCGATTTACACTTCGCCGCGGCGAGGGATTCTACAATGCTTACTCAAGCGTTGTAGAAAGGTCTCGCCGCGGCGCAAAACCAACGTCGCCGCGGCGAGAAACTTACCGAGAGAATGCATTTTTTAAAAAACATGACCTCGCCGCGGCGAAAGTATTTTCTCGCCGCGGCGGAATAACATAGTCGCCGCGGCGAGAAACTTACCGAGAGCTTGCTTTTTTTTAAACATGATCTCGCCGCGGCGAAAGTATTTTCTCGCCGCGGCATGTTGATCTCGCCGCGGCGGAATAACATAGTCGCCGCGGCGAAAAACTTACCGAGAGCTTGCATTTTTTTAAAAATGATCTCGCCGCGGCGGAATAATAAGTCGTCGCGGCGAGAAACATATTAGCCGTGGCGAAGAATTATTTTTGCCGCGGCAAGATCCTAGAAATGATATTTTAAATTTAAAGACATGTAGAAAGAAATTTTAAACGAAGAATAATGTTGTCCACAAGAGAATAACATAAAATCCAAAATGAAAATACATTGTCTAACTGTTCTAAATCAAACAAAAATAGGATCTATATCCTTACGAAGTAGACGAGAAAAATCGTCATCATCAAAATCATCCTTTTCTTGATCAATAGGAGGTAATCCCGATGTGAACGGTGGAATGCTAGACATGTCTTCGTCTTCTTCCTCATTACCATTTCTCGCTTTCATATGAACTACTAACGTAGCCGGGACGACCGCATCGTCGAGATGGAGGAGAAGATCCGCCAACTAAGGGCGGCCAATGCAAGGTAACAACATAAACTGACGGGTAAGGCACCTATGCAAGGCGTTCCTCACGGGGAACCCGAAGACCTCATAGACGAGGTACATGACTATGACCCCGACTATGAGGGCTTGGAGATTTCGGCGGACATCGAGACTTCTCTCACTAAAGACAGGGAACTCCCCGTGGAGAACGAAGCCGGTCCATCGAATCCACCACCTAAAACGAAGGCAATATCGATCTCCTCCTAAGAGGAAACCTCCCAACGATCAGCCCATGACCGACTTGGTCAGAGAGGAAATGTTAGGGAAGGTCAAACGACTAGGCGAGTGAGGCGTGTTGCTCGAAGCTCACGCGCCCATGCCATTGATCAAGACCTTAAGGATCGAATCACCACCCAACGGAACGACCGTAGCGAAGACCTACGAGAGAGGTTGAGTGCCCGCAAGGATCACAACCCTACGACCCCAATCAATGGTGACCCTCGCACGGCTCAAGGGTCGAATGAAAGGCGCCAGGTGACTCCTCCCGAACAGGGAGTGACCCCCAATACTGGCCTCGACGTAGTCACCATGATTCACAACCTTCGCAACGAAGTATGTGATCTACGTGAAGGCGACTTAGCCAGTGATACATATAGGGTCGTAGAAGAACATTCCTCGCCATTCACCCAAATCCTTGCTGAGGTGTCCACGGTAAACTTCAAACTTATGAATCTCCCTCCCTACAGTGGGAAAACTGACCCTACTTATATGACGATGCAGGGCGTCTCACCAGGGGCTTTATGCCAGGCTTTTAGTCTTACCCTCACCGGACCCGGTTTCGAGTGGTTTAAGAATCTAAGACCAGGGAGCGTCCAAACATTCAAAGACCTAAAGGACATGTTCCTAGCGCGATTTGCTACATCGATGGTTCAAAAGAAAACCAAGATGTACCTATGGTCAATCAGGCAAGAGAATAACGAGTCCTTGAGATAGTATCTCACTCGGTTCGCCGCGGAATCGAACAAGGTCGACCGCTTCGACGACAGTGACGCAATAACAGCCATCATCGAGGGCTTGCGCACTGGGGACTTCCTAAAGTCCGTCGTTGGCAGAGTCCCTTCAACAATGGCCGAGTTAATGAACCGAGCCAAGACTTTCATGGGGGTTGAAGATTACCTAGATGGTCGTAGGAGCAATAATCAAAGCTCCCTCCATCGAGATGAACCCGGCAACGAGCAGGGCAACCCACGAAAGAAAGCGAATAAGGGAGGTCAAGCTTCTGATAGACAACCCCGTACGTCTCAAAAGCCACATCTTGCGAACAATTTCAGAGACTATTTGCAATACACACCTTTGAACACCCCGGTAGATCGAATGTATGTTGTGGCGGGTGACGAATTCACCGCTCCAACTCTAATGAAAAGAGACCTTGCATCTCGCGATCGGTCTCGTTCTTGTGAGTTCCACCAGGAATACGGTCACATGACCGCTCAATGCTTCATGCTCAAGCGACAGATTGAGACATTGATCCAATGAAGCGAGCTCAAAGAGTTCGTTCTCCGAATGATAGGTGTTGCGCTCCTCACCAACGACAGGCCTCAGCCTGGAAAGGGTGGAGGAACCAACACTAACACCGACCATACCACGGTCGCGGCTATGGTCGACACATAACTCCACGTCGTCACCACCATACTAGGTGGCTTGCAAGACGGGGATTCAGCCCGACGAAGAAAGAAGCTCCTTAGGGCTGCCTCTCAAGAAGGCCTTGCCGGGCAAGTTAACCTCACCTATGAGGAACCTTCGTCCATACCATACGAGACGATACAGTTGACCAACGAGGAAGCTAAGCGAGTTGTACATCCGCAAAATGATGCAATAGTCCTCAAAGCCCAAGTGGCTAACAACTTGGTGAAGAGGGTCCTTATTGATAACGGCAGCGCAGCTGATATAATCCTTAAGACCACCCTAGAGCGCATGAAGCTCGGGGGGCTCCGCCCTGTCCCTACCCAGACACCTTTGTTTGGGTTCACGGGAGAAAAGGTCATGACCGAAGGAATCATTGATTTACCAGTCACCTTCGGAACTACCGGAGGTATCGAAGTCGTTCACATGGTCCCATTTCTTGTGGTTGACCAGGAGTCGCCCTACAATGTCATCATTGGGCGACCCACGTTGAACAGACTAAGGGCCATCACGTCCCCATACCACTTACTGGTGAAATTCCCCACCGAGGAGGGAATTGGAATCATGGCTGGTGATCAGACCCAAGCGAGGATATGCTATGTCCAAGGTGTGGATGGCAAGCCCGCTGAGAAAAGGGTTAACATGATCTACCAGCTAGAAGACGACTACCCGTGTGATCAAAAAGACGCACGGCAGCTCGGGGAACTAGACCCCCACGATGAGACCGAGAGGTTGAAAGTTGACACCCCTGATGATCTCACTTCGATCGTTATCGACGAAGCCAAACCTGACCAGGTTGTGAAGATCGGTGCACAACTCCCTCCTGCCATCAAGACTCAACTCGCGTCCTTCCTTCGGGAGTTTAAGGATGTCTTTGCGTGGAATCATGCAGACATGCCTGGAATAGACCCCGATGTGATTGTGCACCAGTTGAACGATGACAAAAACATCGCTGAAAAAGTACAAGTTAGACGCGCGTTCAACCCTAAACGATACCTAGCGATTAACGAAGAAGTTGAAAAGCTTCTCTCCGCTGGTTTCATACGAGAAGCCAAGTACCCCAAATGGGTGGCCAACGTGGTCATGGTTAAAAAGCCTAATGGGAAGTGGCGCATTTGTATAGACTACAAAGATCTTAACAAAGCATGCCCAAAAGACTGCTTTCCGTTCCCACGCATCGAACAACTGGTCGACGCCACAGTAGGACATGAACTGCTAAGTTTCATGGACGCCTACTCGGGCTACAACCAGATACGAATGCACGAGCCCGATCAGATCAAGACAACCTTCGTCACTGATCGAGGCCTCTACTGCTACAAGGTCATGCCTTTTGGCCTTAAGAACGCAGGAGCTACTTACCAACGATTGGTAAACCGGATCTTGGCCGATCTAATCGGCAAGACTATGGAAGTATACATGGACGACATGCTCGTTAAAAGCCTATTGGCTGCTAATCACGTAGATAACCTAAGGGAGATGTTCTTAATTCTCCGTCGGTACAAAATGAAGCTCAATCCCAACAAATGCGTGTTCGGGGTTGAGTCCGGGAAGTTCCTAGGCTACATCGTTAGCCGGCGAGGAATCGAAGCGAACCCCGAAAAAATCAAGGCACTCCTTGACATGAGATCTCCACGACGTGTCAAGGAAGTCCAAAGTCTGACCGGTCGGATTGCCGCTCTCTCGCATTTTCTGGCTAAAGCAACCGACAAGTGTCAACTGTTCTTCAAAGACGGTCAGCTTTGTATGGACGGACGAATGCGAGAAGGCCTTTCAAGAAATGAAGGCCTACTTTGGGATACCTCTGTTCCTCTCCAAACCGAAGGAAGGTGAGACACTCTACGTCTACCTCGTCGTCTCCGAACGGGCCGTAAGCGTTGTGTTAGTCCGCGAAGAAGATAAGGTTCAATGGCCTATCTTCTTTGTGAGCAAAGCCTTACTCGACTCCAAAACGCGTTACACAGATAGAGAAACTCTCTCTCGCTCTCTTCGTAGCTGCCAAAAAGCTACGTCCCTACTTCCACGATAAAAAGCAACCTCAAGAAAAAGCTTGAGGCCAAGAAGGGCGCCTCGGCTGAGGAGCTACCTTTCATCTTATGGGCCTACCGAACGATTGTTCGAAACGCCACCGGAGAGACCCCCTTTTCCCTAGCTTTCGGGGTTGAGGCAGTGGTCCCCGTGGAAACCGAGGTCCCCACTTACCGAGTCGACACTTTCGACGAGAAAGAAAACAACATGGCCATGCGCCTCGAACTGAATCTAATCGACGAGAAAAGATCCGAGGCTCTCACCCGACTCGCCGCACAAAAGCGTAAGGTCGAGAACTACTACAACTCCAAAGTAAAGAGGAAAATCTTTGCCGTCAACAACCTTTTACTCAAGCGCGTGTTCCAAAACACCCAAGTACAAGGCGCCGGTGTACTGAGCCCGAAATGGGAAGGGCCATATAGAGTTCGCCAAGTCATACATGACGGAACCTATTACATCGAACACACAGACGGGACCCCGATCCGACATCCTTGGAACGCCGAACACTTGAGGCAGTACTACCAGTGACGAACAATTCCCCCATTTATTGCTTTGATTTCCCTGATTCAATAAGGTCCATGCGCCAATGTTTGAGGATGTTATCTATTCGCAAAAATAATAAAGTTTGAGGTTTTTCTCTATGTGCTTTATTAAGTTTTTAGTCATCAGGGCATGACCTGTACACTAAAAACTCGGGGGACTAGTGATTCCTGCGATGTACACTAAAAAATACACGGCCCAAGAAACAAAACCTTAAGCCTCCCGCACACACACTGGAATATGGGCTTAGGAAGCTCAGACCCCTACGGCCCCTCGAGCATTCAGGTCTGAGTAAAGTCGTCGACCTAACTCGACGCCCCTTCGGGCCCCAATCGGCACGAAGCGAGAACTCTAGATACACGCTTAAGTCTCCCGCACATACACGGGGATACAAGCTTAAGTAAATCTCCAAATACAGGCTTAAGTCCCCCGCACAGACACGGAGATACATGCTTAAGACGCTCGAACCCCGACAGCCCTTCGAGCATACGGGTTTGAGTGAAACCATCGGGCTTCCCGGCGTACACCTATATCCAGGCTTAAGTCCCCCGTACACACACGGGGATACAGGCTTAAGAAGCTCGAACCCCGACGGCCCTTCGAGCATGGGGTTCGAGTGAAACCCTCGTCCTTCCCGGCGTGTCGTAAATCGCATAAAGGCACAGGTGAAAGTCATTGGGCCACCCCGACGCATGTAAGTCGCGTAAAGGCGCTGCCTCAAACCCTAAAATGACCAAATCTGAGCCTACACATTCGGTCCAATGGCACGAAAGACACGGGTTTGAATAAAGTCGTCGGACCACACCCGGCACAATACATACGTTCGGTCGCCCATGGCACGAACCCAAAGTCGCCGGGCCACACCCGACGCAATACATACGTTCGATCGCCCATGGCACGAACCCAAAGTCGCCGGACCACACCCGGCGCAATACATATGTTCGGTCGCCCATGGCACGAACCCAAAGTCGCTTGGCCACACCCGACGCAATACATACGTTCGGTCGCCCATGGCCCAAACTCAAAGTCGCCGGGCCATACTCGCATAAACACATATGGTTGGTCGCCTATGGCGTGCACCTAAAGTCGCCGGGCCATACCCGGCGCAACACATACGCTCGGCCGCCAATGGCGCGAGCACGAAGCCCCCCGGCCATGCCCGGTGCGACATCTTCGGTCGCCAAATGGCACGAAGCAAAGTCGTTGGGCCACAACCAAATTTCGGCACGCCAAACCGTCGGCCTAACCCGACGTACCGATATCGCCATTAAATATGGGTCGGTCGATCGCAGCGAGTTGCCCCTAGCAATAAAAGCTGAGAGATGCCTGACCAGACACGAACGCGTCTCGCCTCGAATGCTAAATAATGACGAGTCATAACGCTGAACGAGCGTAGTTTGAATCCCGACTAGGGACACGGACCTGCCAAAACTATTGGCAAGGGCACAAGTCCTTCGAGCCGTAGCAGCTCACACATAAGGAACATATGAGCAACATCGCTCAGACAACCGACAACGAGATATCATTCAACTTGAAGGCAATAAATATCTCATAAATAAAAAAGAGCCACCGCTCTGAATCCAATAAAAGACGCGCTAAATGCAGATGCGCTAAAACAAAATAAGATCCTAAAAAAGGAAAAGCGAAGCGCTAAACATACGCGCTATATAAATAAGAAGAGCCACTTGGCTCACGACGAACCCTCGTCAAGAGGGGGAAACAGGGTGTCGAAGTAGTCGAAGTTAACCCCCAGGCCTCGTTCTCGGTTACGGCCGCCTCCTAACATTCCACCGCTCCGGCTCGGCGGGCCTCCTCGGTCCCGATGACGTAGTCGTCTTGCAAATCGGATGCTCGTTGCTCTGCCTCGGCAAGCAGAGAAGAAAGACAAGTGTTCTCCTCTGCCAGAGAGTCGCCATCGCGCTCTGCCCGAACACATGCCGCTTTGCTCGAAGTAAGCTGGCTTTGGGATGTCTCAATGGCATCTGACCGAGCATCCAGCTGACAGCGCAGGTCGGCGACCTCGGTCCGGAAAATCTCTATCGACCGGGATGCCACCTCACAAGCTTAGCGCTCTTCAGTCAGCTCTCCCGCCATCTTGGCCACTGACATCTGAGCTCCGTCGCATCGATCCCAAGCGATTTGGAGCTCTACCTTGGTCTCTCGAAGCTGGTCCCGAAGCGTCTCGAGTTCCTCTCCCGAGTGAGAAATGCGGTCGACCTGGGCCAGCCTAGACTTCGCTTGGGCGAGCTCCTCTTGAGCAGTCCTCAGGCGCCGGATGAAGTCGTGCAGAATCCTATCACTTCGCATGGCCCTCGCATACGCCTGCGGCGACAAACAAAATCAAGGGTCAAAAATAGACCTACGCTTATGAGAGAATAAATAAAGGTACTGACCCACTGAGCGTCGATAACCCCCGCCTGGAAGAAAGCGATGTCGTTCTTTGACACCACGCCCTTCCACCAAGATACGGGGGACTCCTCGAGATGCCGAAAGCAATCAGCTCAGGACTCCTTCGCCTCCACCACGGAGTTCACCCTTTTGGACTTGGAACGGTCATCGGCCGGGACCGAGGCAAAAGCCCTCTTCAGCGAGGCACGGGGTTCTTGCTCGATGAGGCAAGCAGCCTTGACACGATCTTCTCTCGCCCTGTGATCGACGACCCTGGAACGGATCTCTACCATCATCTCGGGGTTCCGAGAAGCGGAAGCCAGCCTCCGAGCCCTCCTCTTAGCAGCTGTTCGAGCTAAACAACAAAGGTCGGGTTTCAGTTAATAAAGAAATCTTAGATCACAAAATTACCTCGAGAAGTAGGGACGGTCGGTTGAGCTTCGGGACTAGGCAGCCTGCCCGCCCGGTGCGCCTCCTCGGTGCCCGGAGCAAAAGGGCGGGAACCACCCGGTTAGCAGCATCAATTCGGGAGAACAGAACCACTCATCCGCCTTGCGGGCCTCCGACATCCCTGATATCTCCTTCACAAAGGGAAGCTCTGTCGCCCCCTCGTCCACCGAAAAGGTCGCGAGGAGACCAAAGCGGAGGGGTGCTTCACCGAAAGCATCTGTCAAGACCCACACCCATAACCTGCGACTAGATGGGTCGTTGTCATCGATCAACCTCACGTTTCCCCAAGCACGGGCCATGTGGAAGCCCGGCTACCCGGCGTCGGTAATACGGCAACCAGATTACGGAAAATTGCCCACCATGTACCAGCGGGTCCTCTCCAAGGACTTCTCATAAGTGTAACCCGTAGACTCAGCTGACATAAAGGCCGTCCTAGCCGTCTCCAGTACTTTCCCACTACGCTCCACCTTCCCCATCGCAGGGGAAGCCTCTAGGTCCTCTCCAGGACCCTCCGAGTCCGACCCCAGAGGGTCACCGGGGTGAATATCGTCCAAGAATGATTCGGACGGAATTATTGCAAGTTCAGTGCCCGAGGCCTCTGGGTCAGATGCCCGGGGAAGCCCTGCGTATTTGGTCACCTCGTCTCGTTGTTTGAGCGAGGGGGCGTCAAAGGACGCCTCGCGGGAGACCAAGTTTATCACCAGGCATGACGAGCGTGGGTCTTGAGACCCCTTGCCCCGCCCCCCACCTTCAGGACCCCACCGAGTAGATGGGCCGCTACTGCCACGGCGTTGGTCTCCAACTCCGCGAGCCATTGATCGGCCACGCGAGAATCTTCCCTCGACATATATCGGAATCTCGTTGACTTCATCAAAGGGACCCTTGGCCGCCCTCCCAGAATTCTGGGAAGGGCAGGAAAGGTTGACCTCATGACCATCGACTTGGGAAAAGAATTCACTCCGCATCAAAGGATGGAAAAAGTAGGCAAGCCCAAAACATTTCAACTCAAAAACGAATTTTTTAATTCTTACGGCTTACAGGTGTGAAGAAAAGGGGGATGGGACTCTCCTATTTATAGGAGAGGAAGGAGTCGGAACCCTACTCCTACCCCCTCCCCCCCCCCCCCTCATGCACACACGCGATAGGCCCGGCCCGTACGCCGGCCTTGCGCGCCCTAGCCCGTCGGCGTCATGCCGCGCGCGGGCCCTGCAGTCCAGTCGGTCGGCTAGGACTCGGCCCGGCCCCCTTGGGTCCGGCCTCACCCAAAAAAATGGAGAGAAGAAAAAAGACATCAACGCCCTCTAGAGTTAATAGTTTACGACTCGCGACCATAAACTTGGGGGGCTAATGTTACCGGTCGTTTTCGGGAAACCGGAAAAATAAAAACGTACCGCGCTGGCCGGGCTTCGCCGGCCGGACCACCTGCGAGGCCCCGGCCCGTGCACGTGCCGGCCCACACGTGCACTGCGTCGCCAGGACCCCGGTTCGCGCATGCGCCCAGCACGGGCTCGTGCACGTCCAGAACTCCCGGCCCACGGGCCCGCGCGCGCCGTAGCGCTCCCGGCCTGCGCGCGCCCTCGCGCCCCCGACCCTTCGGCCATCGTGCCCCCAGCCCTTGCGCCCCCGGCCCTCCGGCTCACGCGCACCACTGCCGAGATGCCGGCCAGACAAAGCTCCCGGCTGGGCTCCAAGCCCCGGAATGCCCCGCGCTCTAAAGGGTCTAACGCGCGCGCGCGCCCCGTGCTCGGCCGGGAGTCACGCCTCGCGCGCCCTATGCCCCGTGCCCCGCGCCCTGCCATCCGGTGGGCCTCAAGGGGGCCGGCCCAAGGCTTCCTCCAAGCCTATAAATACCCTCTCTCATTTCCGCTTGAGGGGGACCTTGACCTTGAATCTTTTAAAGAACTTGAAGAGCTCTCTCTTCTCTCCTCTCTCACCACGCTCTTGTGAAATTCCAAGAGCGCACTCTCTCCTCCTCTCCCGGCTCGGCTCAGAAATCAGAGAACCCCTCTCGATGAGAGGGAGCGTGTTCCCATTCGGCGACCCGAGTCTTCACAGCGCACAAGTTGCGCCTCCGCTTCTTGGCCCTTGAGTTCGAACTCTGAGCTACGAGTTAAGCGACGACTCTAAAGTCTTCACAAGAAGCTATGAGCCAGGTCCTTTTCTCTTGGATTCTCAACCTCCAAGCCCAAGATAGCCCCCACGCCCACATTGAACTACGTTCTGACCTGATCCCGGACGACGGGTACGTAGGCAGCCAACCTTTGACACGGTCACACCCTCCAACACACATCTCAGGGTCTGGAGGGTGCAACTCGGCCTTCGAGTTCGTAATTTTTGGCCCGAGTGCTGTCACTTGGTCTGGCCTTGGACCGAACCGCCCGAGGTATTAAATCGTTGTTCATTTTCGTGCGACAACATTTTGGCGCTAGAAGGTGGGGACTTCCCAACTTATACAGCCCGAAATCCCTTCTACAACTCGACCCTTTCCTTCTCAACTTGAGAAAGACATTAGTGGTCAACTCGACCCCTGCGCCCCGACCCACCGACCCGCGTGCGGCCCTTCGCCCCCGGTCCACGCTTGCCCCTGCACCCCGGTCCTCCGGCCCGCGCGCGCCCTTACACCCTCGGCCATCCGGCCCGCGCGTGCCCCTACGCCCCCGGCCCTCCGGCCCGCGCGTGCCCAACACCCTCTCGCACGCGCCCAACACCCCCTGCGCCCCCGGCCCTCCGGCCCACGCGCACCCAGCACCTCGACCGCGTATGCCCCCCAGCGCGCGCCCAGCTCCCTCTCGCGCGCACCCAGCTGCCTCGGTCGAACGCCCTAGCGCCGGCCGAGCCCCCATCGGCCGGCCGGGCCCCCCTCGGCGAGCACCAGTGCACCCCTTCCGAGAGCCGGCCAGACAACGCTCCTGGCCGGGCTCCAAGCCTCGGAACGCCCCGCACCCGGCAGGGCCTCACGCCCACGCGCGCCCCGTGCCCGGTCGGGCTTAACACCTCGCACGCCCCATGCCCCGTGCCCTACCATCCCCCCCCCCTCATTTCCACTTGAGGAGGACCTTTGTTTCAATGGTGCCCACAAGAAGAGTTGTAATCTTTACTTTTGTACATTTGATGTAATAAAGTCTCACGAAGACTCTTCCTTGTAATTGCTTATTTATTAATAAAAAGTTGAAACGTTCATTCATTATTCCTTGTGTTAAGCTTTATGATAAAACCTTAGTCTTTAGTCCATAAACAAACATAACAACACATAAAGAGACAAATGTAGATTTGCATGAACAAACTCTTCATGGTTTGCTTAAAACAATACATTCGCAATCTAAGGATCAAAGGACTATTGATCTCAGTACGATTGTTAAGAGAATCTATGATGTCTGGTTATGGGACATTGAGAGTTGGAGACTCTATAGTTCTTCTAGGTATCTTCCGAAGGTACTGAATTGACCAGTGCACTTCTAGAGACAAGATAAGAACAAACCATTTAACCTCTTATGTCTCGAGGTCACTACGTATGAATTGCATCATGCTTACCTCAATCCTGAAATGAGACATGCCATTTCACAGCTTACGTATTCTCATTTGAGAAAGTCAGAGTTCCTACGCCAGTGACCAGGCTCATTGCAGTGGTGGCACTTGTCGTTAGACTTGTCCACTTTCGGAGCCTTTGGCGTCTTCTTCTACTTTTGAACCTTAGGTTGGTTCTTCTTCTCGGCCTTGCAAGGTCTCTTCTTAGATCCAGAGGTAGAGGCAGTAGCATGTACCTCTCCTTGAGCCCTCTTTTTCTTGGTGAGTCCCTTGGCGGTTTGAAGCTCCTTCATAAGCTTGGTAAAAGTGTACTCTAGCTTGTTCATGGAGTAGCTCAGTTTGAAGGTATCAAAAGACTCGGGGAGAGTTTCCAAGATCATGTCTATTTTAGTCTCCCTATCAATCTCAGATCCAAGGATCTCCATTTCGTTTAGATAGCCAATGATCAGCATCATATGATCTCTAACGGGAGTTCCAGCCTTCGTGCGACAGTTCACAAACTGTCGGACCGCTTGTTGCCTAGCTTGACGTCCTTGCCCTCCAAACATCTCATGGAGATTGTGTTGTCAATGGTTCCCACAAGAAGAGTTGTAGTCTTTATTTTGTACATTTGATGTAATAAAGTCTCATGAAGACTCTTGCTTGTAATTGCTTATTCATTAATAAAAAGTTGAAACGCTCATTCATTCCTCCTTGTCTGTTTGAAGCTTTATGATAAAACATTAGTCTTTAGTCCATAAATAAACCTAACAACTTACGAAGAGACAAATGTAGATTTGTATGAACAAACTCTTCGTAGTTTGCTTAAAACGATACATTCGCAATCTAAGGGTCAAAGGACTATTAACCTCTTATGTCTCGAAGTCACTACATATGAATTGCATCGTGCTTACCTTAATCCTGAAATGAGACATGCCATTTCACACCTTACGTATTCTCATTTGAGAAAGTCAGAGTTCGGACTCACTATGTGATTCCGAACAAGGCCTATTGGTGAAATACTAAGTTGTGAGAATGTCATGAGTAACTTTGTGAAGTTCTCATAGATATGGAATTCCTGTACAAGATTGCTGAAATGCAATGTATATCACCTCATGCTTTGTTCCTTGGAATGTGAATAAATGAATTGGCCAGTGTCCAAATTGAGTCCTGACTCTTTTGGATGAAACAATGTGACTTGTTAGCTCCTCGTCAATACATTGTTTCAAACTTATTCACAAGCGACAAAGGAGTTGAGGAAATAACAGTTAGAAGGGTAAAATGGTAATTTCGTAAATCCCGACTAGCTGATGATATTCATGAAGGGTAAACATAGATAATATTCACTGGATCCGCTCATCATAATTTGGTTGAACCGAGAGATTTTCAGTGTCAACTCTTTAGTGGAGTCAGTTGACATAAAACTAAACTTGGAAAAGGTTTGTGAACTTTTGAGTCCAAGTGTTTAGCTCAAGCTTTGTTCATTTGGGTCCATGAGGTCAGTGTCACGAATCACATTGAGTAGGAATAGTTAAACTAGAAGTTAAGTCAAAACAAGAACGAGACAAGTTTTACGAAAATTGTCAAAAGGGTATTTTTGTCTTTTGAAACATAGGATGAAATGAATGTTAATAAATTTTTTGACAAGGTCATTTAAAGACATGTATCACTCGGCCAATATTAGTTTTATTGGGCCTTGTGGATTAATTTCATTTCATAAGAATTTTATTGAAAATTCTTAATGGGCCTTTTTCATGTTGTCATGAACAAATGGAAAAGCTTCTAGAAGCCCTTTCTAGAAGTGTTTTGGGCGCCTACTACCCAAGAGAAAGAGAGAATATTGTGTGCATGAATGTATCAATATACTTGCCAAAAGAAAAAGAGGAAACAAATTTCCTCTAAGAGGAATAAAGAGAATCGGCCAAGTAGGTAAAGGGAGAAGCAAATAAAAGAGGAAACAAATCCATGGCTATGCATGGAATCTCTTGGCCGCCCAAATGAAAGAAGAAATAAGGGAATATTTGCTCATGAATATGTGATATTCTATAGAAGAGGAAACTACCTTATTGAAGGTGAGACCTCTCCTATAAATAGGAGCCTTATTCTTCACATTTCATTCATCCAAGTTTTAGAGATTTGAGAGACTCTCTCTCTAGAACATTGGCCGACTCCTCTCTCTCTCTTTCTATTCAATTTCGTTTTTGGTTTTGGCACCTAGGTCCTCATTTGACCTAGTTTTTTAGCTCTTCGACTTCAAGACTTGTTCTTAAGTCGTAGTGTTTAAAAGTGCCCACACACTAATTCCTTTTTCTCTCAAGTGATTTAGTGATAGAAACTTTCGTGGTTGCTCGAGTTGGTGAGGAAAGAAAGAGAGGCGTGCTGCGAGGGAGACGAACGTTGCAACCTTCCAAGAGCTTCTCAACGTTCAAGCTTCTAAAAAGGTTAGTAATATTTAATGCTCATCTTAGTTGTTTATTTACATATGCTTGCTCTTTGTCTAGGTTAGTAAAAACGTTTTACTAGTTAAAAGAAAAATTTTAAAATTCCGCCGCTTACCGAAGCGTTAAACTTTCTCTTAAACCCTAGATCAATTCCAACAAATGGTATCAGAGAATGTACCACATACATCAGAACGTACTAGTTCCAGCAACTCAGTGGCCCTTCGACCCTTATCGGAGAAAGGTCGCTTAGTCATTTTTCCTTCTATGCAAGATTCACAAGTAGGTAGTGAACCTATTGCAGAGGCTTGGAGTGGACCATCCCTCACAAGTCTGTTAATCCTCTCTAGACTGATATGACCAAGTCATAAGTGCCAGAGATATGTTGATTTTACTAGATCGGCGGATTCAGGTAGTTTGATCCTCTTTGGCTCCCTAACTAGATCATTATCTATTTCGGTGTCTAAAAGAGAAGGTTGAGTGGGATAAATGTAAAAAAGACCATTCTTCATACATGCATCAGTGACAAAAGAATTTGAAAAAGAAATACGAATTCCATTCTTTATAAACTTTAAATAATAATCTTGCTCGAAAAGTTGAGCCGGATATTAGGTTTTTCCCAAAGGAAGGAACATAATAAACATTATTTAAATTTAAAGTGTGGTCTTCAAAAGACAGCGTCACGGATCCCACAGCCTTCGCAGACACCACGCTCCCATCACCCCACTTGAAGCAGAAGTCGCCATCCTCTAAGCTTTTTCTTTTCCTAAAACCATGTCAAGGAGCAACAAATATGGTTAGTAGCAGCAAAGTCAATAATCCAAGATGATACATTATCAGCTACTAAGCAAGTTCCTACGCCAGTAACCAGTCTCATTGCAGTGGTGGCACTTGTCGTTAGACTTGTCCACCTTCGGAGCCTTAGGCATCTTCTTCTTCTTTTGAACATTAGGTTGGTTCTTCTTCTCAGTCTTTCAAGGTCTCTTCTTAGATCCAGAGGTAGAGGCAGTACCAGGTACCTCTTCTTGAGCCCTCTTTTTCTTAGTGAGTCCCTCAGCGGTTTGAAGCTCCTTTATAAGCTTGGTAACCGTGTACTCTAGCTTGTTCATGGAGTAGTTCAGTTTGAAGGTATCAAAAGACTCAGGGAGAGTTTTCAAGATCATGTCTATTTTAGTCTCCCTATCAATCTCAGAATCAAGGATCTCCATTTCGTTTAGATAGCCAATGATCAGCATCATATGATCTCTAACGGGAATTCCAGCCTTCGTGCGACAGTTCATAAACTGTCGGACCGCTTGTTGCCTAGCTTCATGTCCTTGCCCTCCAAACATCTCATGGAGATTGTAGATCATATCGGTGGCAGTCTCGATGTCACGATGTTGTTGTTGCAACACATTGTTCATAGATGCTAAAATATAGCACCTCGCAATCTCATCGGATCGGAGCCAGGCCGCCAGGGCGTCTTTTTCCTCTTGTGTCGAATCTTCATTCGTTTGAGGAAAGGGGGTGGTGAGAACCCATTTGAGCTTGTCGACAGTAAGGACTATGTCGAGGTTACGTCTCCAGTCGACATAATTGTCGCCTTCGAGTTTATTCGAGGAAAGAATGGTTGAGAGAGGGTTGAGAGACATATTGCCTATAAAAGTTGAAACAATTTTATGATTAGTCTTTGGTTTAGGATTTAAGTTTTTAACATTTGATAAAATCCAAATGTGTTATAAACCAAATGATAATTTACTCCCCCTAGAGAAGGCTATAAAAAATCTCCATTTATAAGTAAATGCCACATCATTAATGCTAAGCCAAGATGTCAATACACCAATTTTGACTAGCCACCTTTTAAATTGGTTTGATCACTCATATCCTTTCGTAGAGCCTCAAGGGAGGATTACTGTTGTCAGTCGTTTTCGGAAAACCCGAGACGCCAAGAAGGCACGTCGCTCAAAGGGCCGATGGTCAGGCCGGAGGTCCCGAAGAGCGGCAGGTCTTCAAGCCCTCGCCCAAACTCTTGACTCCTCGAGTCGAGCTTCGCTCCTCGAGTCGAGCCTTGAGTCAATCTCCTCGAGTCGAGCTTCGCTCCTCGAGTCGAGCCTTGAATTGTTCCTCAAGTCAAGCCTCGAGTCATTCTCGAGTCGAGCCTCGAGTCATTCTCAAGTCAAGCCTCGAGTCATTCTCACGCCGAGGACTCCTCACGCCCCGTCTCCTTCGTCGAGCACGCCTATCCATCAAGGCTCCGCGCCTCATACTGCGTCCTACACGCTTGAACTACGTTCTGACCTGATCCCACGCACGGGTACGTAGGCAGCCGACAACCAAGGCACGGTCACTCCTCCTCCTCACCCCTACCTCTCCCGAGAGGCGGGTTGATCGGAGAAAACCCTAGCTCGAGACTATCGAGTTCACACTCTTGGCCCGGGTGCGATCACTTGGTCCGGCCTTGGATCGAACCGCCCGAGGTTTTAAATAGTTGTTCATTTTCGTGCGACAACATTTTGGCGCTAGAAGGAGGGGACTTCCCGACCTATTCAGCCCGAAATCCCTTCTATTCATCTTCTTCTTTTCTTCTGCGAACTCAACCTTCTCGAACTTGAGAAACGATGAGTAGCCAACCACCCGTACGTTCTGAGGGCGTGAACAACCCCGAAAACGTCGCTAGGACCAAGATTTACTTCTTGCGCTCCCGAGCGCATGGTGACGAAGAGTCGCTCCACGAAGAGAGCTCGACCCGCTCACCATCTCCATCTCCTGATAGCAGGAACGACCGCATCGTGGAGTTAGAGGAGAGTATCCGCCGACTGAAGGCGAGGAACGCAAGGTACCACAGCCGACTGGCTGCGAAGCAACCTATGCGTGACACGACGATCCCCAACGGGGATCCTGAGAACCTCAACGAGGAAAGCCGCGACCCTGATTACGAGGGTACTGGTGAGTCGGAGGATATCGAGACTTCTCTCACGAAGGACGGGGGACTCCCCGCCGTGTTTGAAGCCGGTCCGTCGAATCCCTTACCCCGAACAGGCGATGCGCCGGCAGCTTCTCAAGAGGGGAATTCCCGACGTTCAGCTCTCGACCGACTAGGTCCGAGGGAGAATGTTGCGGAAAGTCAGGGCGCGCGGAGAGCGCACCGCCGCAAGCAAAGCCGGCGCCTCCGTACGGCCAGCCCTGACCTTAGGGACCACCTCACTGCTCAACGCATTGGGCGTGGCAATGATCTGAGAGAGCGACTAAGCTCTAGACCCAATATCCCGCTGGCAGCCCCAACTAATGGGAACCGCCGCGCAGGACAAGGGTCTAACGAGAGGCTACAGGTGACTCCTCCTGATCAAGGGGTTACTCCAACGACCGGTCTCGATGTGGTCACTATGATCCACAACCTTCGAAATGAGGTACGAGATCTCCGAGAATACGGAATAGGTGGAAGTGCCTACGGAGTCGTTGAGGAGAACTCATCGCCTTTCACTACTCAGATACTGGCTGAGGTTTGTACGGGGAATTTCAAGCTCCCAAACCTTGCTCCCTATGATGGGAAAGCAGATCCTGCCTACCACATCCAGCACTATGAAACCTGGATGACGATGCAGGGTGTTTCTCTTGGCGCCATGTGCCAAGCTTTTAGTTTGACCTTCGCCGGACCCGGCTTTGAGTGGTTCAAAAACTTAAGGCCAGGAAGCATCCACTCGTTTAAAGACCTGAAGGACATGTTCCTAGCACGGTTCGCTACGTCTATGGTCCAAAAGAAGACCAAGATGTACCTGTGGTCAATCAGGCAAGAGAGTGGCGAGTCTCTTAGATGATACCTCGCCCGATTCACTGAAGAGTCAAACAAGGTCGACCGCTTTGACGACAGTGACGCCATTGCCGCTATCATAGAAGGCTTGCGCACAAGTGACTTCCTCAAGTCTGTCGTCGGCCGTGTCCCTTCCACCATGGCCGAGTTAATGACTCGAGCTAAGACCTTCATGGGAGTCGAAGATTACCTCGACAGCCGTAAGAGCACTAATCAAAGCTCTCGCCGCCGAGAAGAACCTAGCCGCGAGCAGAACGAACCTCGTAAAAGGCGAAACAAGGGGAACCAGGTTCCTAGCAACCAACCCCCTGTACCTCAGAAACCGCGACTTGCGGAAAACTTCAAAGGGTACTCGTCATTCACGCCGCTGAACACAGCGCCGGAAAGGATCTTGGCTCTGGCACGTGACAAGTTCACGCCCCCGGCTCCAATGAAGAAGGATCCCGCAACTCGCGATCGATCCAGGTATTGTGAGTTCCATCGGGAATACGGTCATTTGACCTCGGAATGTACAACCTCAAAAGGCAAATCGAGGCTTTGATCCAACGGGGTGAGCTGAAGGAGTTCGTGTTGCGCATGATTGGCGCTGCGGGCCCCACCGCGAACAGACAACAGTCTGGTCAAGGAGGAGGAACAGCCGCTTCTGCCGACCGAACCACGGCTACTGCCAACGCCAACCCACAACTCCACGTGGTGACCACCATACTGGGAGGTCCACAAGATGGAGATTCGGCCCGACAACGGAAGAAATTCCTTAGGGCCGTGTCTCAAGAAGACGCTGCTATGCACGTCAATTTCACATATGAAGAACCTCCGTCCGTGCCTCACGAGACGATGTATTTCACCAATGAAGAAGCCAAGCGAGTTGTGCATCCACACAATGACGCGAGCGTGCTCAAGGCCCAAGTGGCCAATAACTTGGTGAAAAGGGTTCTCATCGATAACGGCAGCGCTGCCGACATAATTTTCAAGTCCACCCTAGAGCGCATGAAGCTCGGGGGACTGCGCCCGACTCCGACCCAAACGCCATTGTTTGGGTTCACTGGGGAAAAGGTTATGACCGAGGGCATCATCGACCTGCCAGTCACCTTTGGGACCCCTGGAGGAATCGAAGCCGTTCACATGGTCTCATTCCTAGTGGTCGATCAAGAGTCGCCCTACAACTTAATCATCGGGCGACCCACGTTGAACCGGCTAAGGGCAATCACTTCCACGTATCACCTACTGGTGAAGTTCCCCACCGAAGGGGGAATTGGCATTATGGCGGGAGACCAATCCCAGGCCAGAATATGCTACGTGCAAGGAGTTGATGGCAAGTCCGCGGGAAAAGCGGTCAACACAATCTTCCAACTGGAAGACGATTACCCATGCAACCCAAGGGATGCAAGGAAGTTCGGAGAACTTGACCCCCGTGATGAAATCGAAAGACTTAAGGTGGAAACCTCCAATGATCTTGTGCCAATCGTCCTGGACGAATCTAAGCCTGATCAGGTTGTAAAAATCGGCACCCGACTTCCACTCGCCGTCAAAACTCAGCTTACCGCCTTCCTTAGGGAGTTCAAGGATGTTTTTGCATGGACTCATGCGGACATGCCCGGAATCGATCCCGAGGTAATAGTGCACCGATTAAACGACGACCCTAAAGTCGCCGAAAAAGTGCAGGCTAGACGAACGTTCAACCCAGAACGATACCTGGCCATAAATGAAGAGGTCGAGAAACTCCTCACCGTAAACTTCATTCGAGATGCTAAGTACCCCAAGTGGGTCGCCAATGTGGTAATGGTAAAAAAGCCCAATGGGAAGTGGCGAATTTGTATAGACTACAAAGATCTTAACAAAGCCTGCCCTAAGGACTGCTTTCCACTCCCGCGCATCGAACAACTGGTAGACGCCACGGCCGGACATGAACTTCTAAGCTTCATGGACGCCTATTTAGGCTACAACCAAATTCGAATGCACGAGCCCGATCAAATTAAGACGACCTTTGTCACCGATCGAGGTCTCTACTGTTACAAGGTCATGCCTTTCGGCCTTAAAAACGTGGGAGCAACGTACCAACGCTTGGTAAATCGGATCTTCGCCGATCAAATCGGCAAGACGATGGAAGTGTACGTGGACGACATGCTCGTTAAAAGCCTACTGGCAACCAATCACGTACGCGACCTAAGGGAGATGTTCACAATCCTCCGCCGATATAAAATGAAGCTCAACCCCAACAAATGCGTATTCGGGGTTGAATCCGGAAAGTTCCTCGGTTATATCGTCAGCCGACGAGGCATAGAGGCGAAACCGGAGAAAATCAAGGCACTCCTTGAAATGAAGTCGCCAAGACGAGTCAAAGAGGTACAAAGCCTGACCGGTCGGATTGCCGCTCTGACACGCTTCGTGTCTAAAGCCACCGACAAGTGTCAACCGTTCTTCAAAGCTCTGAAGAAGACGGACGGCTTTGAGTGGACGGACGAATGCGAAAGTGCCTTCCAAGAAATGAAGGCTTACTTTGGGTCCCCACCATTCCTCTCTAAACCGAGAGAGGGCGAGACGCTATACGTGTATCTCGCCGTCTCTGAAAAAGCTGTAAGTGTTGTCCTCGTCCACGAGGAAAACAAGGTCCAGTGGCCGATCTACTACGTAAGCAAAGCCTTACTCGACGCGGAAACACGCTACACCGAGATTGAGAAACTTTCTCTGGCTCTCGTAACGGCGGCAAAGAAGCTACGATCGTACTTCCAAGCTCACCCAATTGCGGTGCGAACTGAGCATCCAATCGGTAAAGCTCTTCAAAAGGGAACATCGACTCGCATGGCGATCTGGTCCCAAGAATTGAGCGAGTACGGGATTGAGTTCCACCCAAGAACGGCTATAAAGGGGCAGGCCTTAGCCGACTTCGTGGCAGAATTCTCCTATGCTCCCGATATGGGAAGAGCGGAAGCCGACCTAAGCGACAATGAGCTAACTCGGAAAAGGAAGGTAGACCCAACGGGTCCCATCTGGGAGTTATACGTAGACGGAGCATCTAATGCTCGGGGGGCTGGCGCCGGAATAATCCTGATTAACCCCGACGGGAAAAAGCTGCGATACGCCCTTCACTACGGCTTCCAAGCCTCCAACAATGAAGCTGAATACGAGGCGCTCATTGTAGGGATAGAGCTGGCACAGAAACTCGGCTCCCATAACCTGCGAATACACTGCGACTCGCAGTTGATCGTAAACCAGGTTAAAGGAGATTACATCGCCAAGGAGCCTAACATGGTCGCGTACCTGGCTAAGACGAATTCCAAACTCGATGCCTTCTCTTGGTTCGAGATTCACCAAATCCCGAGAGAACAAAATTCGGAGGCTGACGCGCTTGCTCGCCTCGGATCTGGCATCGACGAAGATGGATTGGGGACCGTGTTGTCGGTCGTTTTCAGAAAACCCGAGACGCCAAGAAGGCACGTCGCTCAAAGGGCCGATGGTCAGGCCGGAGGTCCTGAAGAGCGGCAAATCTTCAAGCCCTCGCCCAAACTCCTGATTCCTCGAGTCGAGCTTCGCTCCTCGAGTCGAGCCTTGAGTCAATCTCCTCGAGTTGAGCTTCGCTCCTTGAGTCGAGCCTTGAATGGTTCCTCGAGTCGAGCCTTTAAATGTTCCTCGAGTCGAGCCTCGAGTCATTTTCGAGTCGAGCCTCGAGTCATCCTCGAGTCACTCCTCGAACCAAGTCGTTAGTCGCTCTCGTCGGGCCGAGCCTTGCTCCTCGAATCGAGTCACTCTCATCAAGTAGAGAGCTTCATATTTCACATGAGAAGAATGACATTCGAAGGCCCGCAAGAACCCGGCAAGACGAGCCGCCCACTACGCACGCAACGCGCTGCGCCGGCCAGCCGAGCAGCAAGCAGCGCGCCGCGCCGGCCAGGCAGCGCGCCGCGCCAGTCAAGGCACCCTGCGCCACGCGTCCTGCGCCGCGCGTCCCGCGCCGCGCCCGGTGACCCGCGCGCCGCGCCCCCTGCGCCGCGCGCCGCGCGCCGCGCGTTGTGCGCCGCCCTTTGTGCGCCGCGCGCGCCGTGCGCCTCCACTTGATGCCACACGCATTCCTAGTCCCACATGGACGAAAAAGGGAACTTCTAAGGCTCCCAAACACCTATAAATACCCTCTCTCATTGAGGGGAAAGCCATCCCAAGATATCCCAAAATATCCAATAATTCTCTTCATCTCTTATCGACGTGCTCGATTTCTCTGCTTCTCTGGATGCCATATTTGGCCTGAAGCAGGTTCTCTTCTCTCTCCCTCGTTCTCAAAGGTCCCGAAGCACTCACGGGAACTTCCCGGACATCGCTCCCTTTGACCGAACGTTCTCCGGTGCTCAAGCACGCCCCTAGGGTTCTCAACTAGAGCTACCCTTGCGCGTCTAACACGCTAGACGCGTACGCGATCTCCGAAGTTCTGAGACGCTGCCGAGGAGTCCTCGCGCCCTGTTTCCTTCGTCGAGCACGCCTCTTCACCAAGGCTCCACGCCTCATACTGCGTCACACACGCTTGAACTACGTTCTGACCTGATCCCACGCACGGGTACGTAGGCAGCCGACAACCAAGGCATGGTCACTCATCCTCCTCACCCCCTACCTCTCCCGAGAGGCGGGCTGATCGGAGAGAACCCTAGCTCGAGACTATCGAGATCACACTCTTGGCCCGGGTGCGATCACTTGGTCCGGCCTTGGATCGAACCGCCCGAGGTTTTAAATAGTTGTTCATTTTCGTGCGACAACATTTTGGCGCTAGAAGGAGGGGACTTCCCGACCTATTCAGCCCGAAATCCCTTCTATTCATCTTCTTCTTTTCTTCTGCGAACTCAACCTTCTCGAACTTGAGAAACGATGAGTAGCCAACCACCCGTACGTTCTGAGGGCGCAAACAACCCCGAAAACGTCGCTAAAACCAATAAATACTTCTTGCGCTCCCGAGCGCATGGTGACGAAGAGTCGCTCCACGAAGAGAGCTCGACCCGCTCACCATCTCCATCTCCTGATAGCAGGGACAACCGCATCACGGAGTTGGAGGAGAGTATCCGCCGACTGAAGGCGAGGAACGCAAGGTATCACCGCCAACTGGCTGCGAAGCAACCTATGCGTGACACGACGATCCCCAACGGGGATCCTGAGAACCTCAACGAGGAAAGCCGCGACCCTGATTATGAGGATACTGGTGACTCGGAGGATGTCGAGACTTCTCTCACGAAGGACGGGGGACTCCCCGCCGTGTTTGAAGCCGGTCCGTCGAATCCCTTACCCCGAACAGGCGATGCGCCATTAGCTTCTCAAGAGGGGAATTCCCGACGTTCGGCCCTCGACCGACTAGGTCCGAGGGAAAATGTTGCGGAAAGTCAGGGCGCGCGGAGAGCGCACCGCCGCAAGCAGAGCCGGCGCCTCCGTACGGCCAGCCCTGATCTTAGGGACCACCTCACTGCTCAACGCATTGGGCGTGGCAATGATCTGAGAGAGCGACTCAGCTCTAGACCCAACATCCCGCTGGCAGCCCCAACTAACGGGAACCGCCGCGCAGGACAGGGGTCTAACGAGAGGCTGCAGGTGACTCCTCCCGATCAAGGGGTTACTCCAACAACCGGTCTCGATGTGGTCACTATGATCCACAACCTTCGAAATGAGGTACGAGATCTCCGAGAATACGGAATAGGTGGAAGTGCCTACGGAGTCGTTGAGGAGAACTCATCGCCTTTCACTACTCAGATATTGGCTGAGGTTTGTACGGGGAATTTCAAGCTCCCGAACCTCGCTCCCTATGATGGGAAAGCAGATCCTGCTTACCACATCCAGCACTATGAAACCTGGATGACGATGCAGGGTGTTTCTCCTGGTGCCATGTGCCAAGCCTTTAGTTTGACCCTCGCCGGACCCGGCTTTGAGTGGTTCAAAAACTTAAGACCAGGAAGCATCCACTCGTTCAAAGACCTGAAGGACATGTTCCTGGCACGGTTCGCTACGTCTATGGTCCAAAAGAAGACCAAGATGTACCTGTGGTCAATCAGGCAAGAGAGTGGCGAGTCTCTTAGACGATACCTCGCCCGATTCACAGAAGAGTCAAACAAGGTCGACCGCTTTGACGACAGTGACGCGATTGCCGCTATCATAGAAGGCTTGCGCACGAGTGACTTCCTCAAGTCTGTCGTCGGCCGTGTCCCTTCCACCATGGCCGAGTTAATGACTCGAGCTAAGACCTTCATGGGAGTCGAAGATTACCTCGACGGACGCAAGAGCACTACTCAAAGCTCTCGCCGTCGAGAAGAACCTATCCGCGAGCAGAACGAACCTCGTAAGAGGCGAAACAAGGGGAACCAGGTTCCTAGCAACCAACCCCCTGTACCTCAGAAACCGCGACTTGCGGAAAACTTCAAAGGGTACTCGTCGTTCACGCCGCTGAACACGGCGCCGGAAAGGATCTTGGCTCTAGCACGTGACAAGTTCACGCCCCCGGCTCCAATGAAGAAGGATCCCGCAACTCGCGATCGGTCCAGGTATTGTGAGTTCCATCGGGAATATGGTCATTTGACCTCGGAATGCTACAACCTCAAAAGGCAAATCGAGGCTCTGATCCAACGGGGCGAGCTGAAGGAGTTCGTGTTGCGCATGATTGGCGCTGCGGGCCCCACCGCGAACAGACAGCAGTCTGGTCAAGGAGGAGGAGCAGCTGCCTCTGCCAACCAAACCCCGGCTACTGCCAACACCAACCCACAACTGCACGTGGTAACCACCATACTGGGAGGTCCACAAGATGGGGATTCAGCCCGTCAACGGAAGAAATTCCTTAGGGCCGTGTCTCAGGAAGACGCTGCTATGCACGTCAACTTCACATATGAAGAACCTCCGTCCGTGCCTCACGAGACGATGTATTTCACCAATGAAGAGGCCAAGCGAGTTGTGCATCCGCACAATGACGCGATCGTGCTCAAAGCCCAAGTGGCCAATAACTTGGTGAAAAGGGTTCTCATCGATAACGGCAGCGCTGCCGACATAATTTTCAAGTCCACCCTAGAGCGCATGAAGCTCGGGGGGCTGCGCCCGACTCCGACCCAAACGCCATTGTTTGGGTTCACTGGGGAAAAGGTCATGACCGAGGGCATCATCGACCTGCCGGTCACCTTTGGGACCCCTGGAGGAATTGAAGCCGTTCACATGGTCCCATTCCTAGTGGTCGATCAAGAGTCGCCCTACAACTTAATCATTGGGCGACCCACGTTGAACCGGCTGAGGGCAATCACTTCCACGTATCACCTACTGGTGAAGTTCCCCACCGAAGGGGGAATTGGCATCATGGCTGGAGACCAATCCCAAGCCAGAATATGCTACGTGCAAGGAGTTGATGGCAAGTCCGTGGGAAAAGCGGTCAACACAATCTTCCAACTGGAAGACAATTACCCATGCAACCTAAGGGATGCAAGGAAGTTCGGAGAACTTGACCCCCGCGATGAAATCGAAAGACTTAAAGTGGAAACCTCCGATGATCTTGTGCCAATCGTCCTGGACGAGTCGAAGCCTGATCAAGTTGTAAAAATCGGCACCCGACTTCCACTCGCCATCAAAACTCAGCTTACCGCCTTCCTTAGGGAGTTCAAGGATGTTTTTGCATGGACTCATGCGGACATGCCTGGAATCGATCCCGAGGTAATAGTGCACCGACTGAACGATGACCCAAAGGTCGCCGAAAAAGTGCAGGCTAGACGAACGTTCAACCCAGAGCGATACCTGGCCATAAATGAAGAGGTCGAGAAACTCCTCACCGCAAACTTCATTCGAGAGGCTAAGTACCCCAAGTGGGTCGCCAACGTGGTAATGGTAAAAAAGCCCAACGGGAAGTGGCGAATTTGTATAGATTACAAAGATCTTAACAAAGCCTGCCCTAAGGATTGCTTTCCACTCCCACGCATCGAACAACTGGTGGACGCCACTGCCGGCCATGAACTCCTAAGCTTCATGGACGCCTATTCAGGCTACAACCAAATTCGAATGCACGAGCCCGATCAAATTAAGACGACCTTTGTCACTGATCGAGGTCTCTACTGTTACAAGGTCATGCCTTTCGGCCTTAAGAACGCGGGAGCAACATACCAACGCTTGGTAAATCGGATCTTCGCCGATCAAATCGGCAAGACGATGGAAGTGTACGTGGACGACATGCTCGTTAAAAGCCTACTGGCAACTAATCACGTACGCGACCTTAGGGAGATGTTCACAATCCTCCGCCGATATAAAATGAAGCTCAACCCCAACAAATGCGTATTCGGGGTTGAATCCGGAAAGTTCCTCGGTTATATCGTCAGCCGACGAGGCATAGAAGCGAACCCGGAAAAAATCAAGGCACTCCTTGAAATGAAGTCGCCACGACGAGTCAAAGAAGTGCAAAGCCTGACCGGTCAGATTGCCGCTCTGACACGCTTCGTGTCTAAAGCCACCGACAAGTGTCAACCGTTCTTCAAAGCTCTAAAGAAGACGGACGGCTTTGAGTGGACGGACGAATGCGAAAGTGCCTTCCAAGAAATGAAGGCTTACTTTGGGTCCCCACCATTCCTCTCTAAACCAAAAGAGGGCGAGACGCTGTACGTGTATCTCGCCGTCTCTGAAAGAGCTGTAAGCGCCGTCCTTGTCCGCGAAGAGAACAAGGTCCAATGGCCAATCTACTACGTAAGCAAGGCCTTACTCGACGCGGAAACACGCTATACCGAGATTGAGAAACTTTCTCTGGCTCTCGTAGCGGCAGCTAAGAAGCTACGACCGTACTTCCAAGCTCACCCAATTGCGGTGCGAACTGAGCATCCAATCGGTAAAGCTCTTCAAAAGGGAACGTCGACTCGCATGGCGATCTGGTCCCAAGAATTGAGCGAGTACGGGATTGAGTTCCACCCAAGAACGGCTATAAAGGGGCAGGCCTTAGCCGACTTCGTGGCAGAATTCTCCTACGCTCCCGATATGGGAAGAGCGGAAACTGACTTAAACGATAACGAGCTAACTCGGAAAAGGAAGGTAGACCCAACGGGTCCCATCTGGGAGTTATACGTAGACGGAGCATCTAATGCTCGGGGGGCTGGCGCCGGAATAATCCTAATTAACCCCGATGGGGAAAAGCTGCGATATGCCCTCCACTACGGCTTCCAAGCCTCCAACAATGAAGCTGAATACGAAGCGCTCATTGTAGGGATAGAGCTAGCACAGAAGCTCGGCTCCCATAACCTGCGAATACACTGCGACTCGCAGTTGATCGTAAACCAGGTTAAGGGAGATTACATCGCCAAGGAGCCCAACATGGTCGCATACCTGGCTAAGACGAACTCCAAACTCGAGGCCTTCTCTTGGTTCGAGATTCACCAAATCCCGAGAGAACAAAATTCGGAGGCTGATGCGCTTGCTCGCCTCGGATCTGGCATCGACGAAGACGGATTGGGGACTGTGCCCATTGAATCTCTCCCACGACCATCCGTCTCCCGAGACGAAGTCGGGACCATAGAAGTGGCATCTCAGCCCACTTGGATGGACTCAATTGTCGAGTTTTTGCGAAGAGGGGAACTCCCCGAAGACCGCAAGGAAGCCGATAAACTGAGGGCCTTAGCATCCAAATACACGCTCTATGAGGGCACGCTCTATAAGCGCGGTTACTCGACACCGCTGCTCCGATGCCTCGATAGCGTTGAGTCGACCAAGGTCCTCCGCGAAATCCATGAGGGCATCTGCGGAAACCACGCCGCTGGAACTTCCCTTGCGCTCAAAGCGCTTAAGCAAGGCTATTTCTGGCCTTCCATGAAGCGAGATGCTTATGAATGGGCAAGGCGTTGCGATAAATGCCAGCGCTTCGCGGAAATTCCGCGACAGCCCCCGACCCCGTTAAGCAGCATCGTTGTCCCACGTCCCTTTGTTAAGTGGGGCGTGGACATCATTGGCAAGCTCCCTAGAGCGCCAAGGCAATACGAGTACGCCATTATCGCCATCGACTACTTCACTAAGTGGGTAGAGGCCGAGCCGCTTGCCAGAATAACTGAAGCAAACACGACGAACTTCATCTGGAAGAACATCATATGCAGGCACGGTATCCCCGCCTCGATTGTGACTGACAACGGGGCACAATTTGACAACGCGCGAGTAAGAGATCTCTGCGATCAACTGAAGATCAGCAAGACCTTCTCCTCGCCGCGACATCCTCAGGCCAACGGCCAAGTCGAGGCAGTCAACAAGACTATCAAGAGCAACCTGAAAAAGAAGCTCGAAGACAAGAAAGGCGCCTGGGCCGATGAATTACCATTCGTCCTATGGGCGTATAGGACAACCGCGCGAAACGCCACCGGCGAGACGCCATTCTCCCTTGCATATGGGGTCGAGGCTGTGGTTCCAATTGAAACCGAGATACCCACGTTCCGAGTCGACACGTTCGACGAAGCGGAAAACAACGAGGCCATGCGCCTTGAGTTGGACCTGATCGACGAAAAGAGGGCGGAAGCATTCCGACGCCTCGCCGCACAGAAACGCAAGGTCGAAAGATACTACAACTCCAAAATCAAAAGGCGAACCTTTGCCGTCGGAAGCCTTGTCCTCAGACGAGTGTTCCAAAACACACAAGTCCAAGGCGCCGGCGTCCTAGGCCCAAACTGGGAAGGCCCTTACAGAGTCCGCAAAGTCATTCACGACGGGACATATTACATCGAGCACACGGACGGGACTCCGATTCGCCACCCGTGGAACGCGGAGCACTTGAGGCAGTACTATCAGTAGCTAGCGTCCCCCGCCTTTTTATCGCTTTTATTTCCATTTTCAAATAAGGCCTACGAGCCAATGTTTTAGGATTTAAATTTTCTCGCAAGTTTTTTTTCGCAAAAGTAATAAAACTCAAGTTTTCCATTTCAATTTCGTTTTATGCAAGTTTTCTGGTTATGAACAATTAACTCTTAACCCAAAAAACTTGGGGGGGCTAGCTAGGGTAAGGAAACTCTCAAAAGAACACGCTCCACCAAAAAAAAACCTAAGACGCCTACATGGCGCACGTAAGTCGCGTAAAGGCGCAGCCCGTAAGACGCCTACATGGTGCAACCTAAGACGCCTACATGGCGCACGTAAGTCGCGTAAAGGCGCAACCCGTAAGACGCCTACATGGCGCAACCCAAGACGCCTACATGGCGCACGTAAGTCGCGTAAAGGCGCAACCCGTAAGACGCCTACATGGCGCAACCTAAGACGCCTACATGGCGCACGTAAGTCGCGTAAAGGCGCAGCCCGTAAGACGCCTACATGGCGCAACCTAAGACGCCTACATGGCGCACGTAAGTCGCGTAAAGGCGCAGCCCGTAAGACGCCTACATGGCGCAACCTAAGACGCCTACATGGCGCACGTAAGTCGCGTAAAGGCGCAGCCCGTAAGACGCCTACATGGCGCAACCTAAGACGCCTACATGGCGCACGTAAGTCGCGTAAAGGCGCAGCCCGTAAAAAGCCTACATGGCGCAACCTAAGACGCCTACATGGCGCACGTAAGTCGCGTAAAGGCGCAGCCCGTAAGACGCCTACATGGCGCAACCTAAGACGCCTACATGGCGCACGTAAGTCGCGTAAAGGCGCAGCCCGTAAGACGCCTACATGGCGCAACCTAAGACGCCTACATGGCGCACGTAAGTCGCGTAAAGGCGCAGCCCGTAAGACGCCTACATGGCGCAACCTAAGACGCCTACATGGCGCACGTAAGTCGCGTAAAGGTGCAGCCCGTAAGACGCCTACATGGCGCAACCTAAGACGCCTACATGGCGCACGTAAGTCGCGTAAAGGCGCAGCCCGTAAGACGCCTACATGGCGCAACCTAAGATGCCTACATGGCGCACGTAAGTCGCGTAAAGGCGCAGCCCGTAAGACGCCTACATGGCGCAACCTAAGACGCCTACATGGCGCACGTAAGTCGCTTACATGGCGCAACCCAAGATGCCTACATGGCGCGATTTGAGACGCCCACGTGGCACAATCCGGCACACGTAACACACCTACGTAACATGGCTGACTCGCAGTTGAAAACACTTAAGAACGCAAACCATCCAAGTGAGTGGCGTGTTTGGATAAGTATCCTGCCGAGACAAAAGGATGGACAAAATCATTGACGCAAACAAGTGACCGTCCATGCATGCCATAGAAGATAAATGTGCGAAAACACTCATAAAAATAAATGAATAACTCCTCATAAAAGAAAGGGGCAACTGCCTCAAAACCTAGAAAGCATGCGGTAAGACAAGTGCGCTAAAGGGAAATATCCTAGTAAGCAAGCGCTAAGACAAGTGCGCTGAACGGAAAAACCTAAAAAGCACGCGCTAAAACATTTGCGCAGGAAAAATAAAGAAAGAAAACGGTCACTCGGCGGGATCGTCGCCCACAGGGTCGGCCCCGTCGAGTGGTGGGAAAAGCGAGTCGAAGAAGTCGAAGGTGACCCCCCGAGAAACATTCTCGGCAGCCGTGGCGTCCCGACACTCCACCGCCCCTGCATGCCTTGCCTCCTCGACTCCGACATCAAAGTCGTCCTGAAGGTCGGTCGCAAGCTGCTCCGCCGCGACTTTCTCCTCGGTGACCCGAACCACCTCCTCCGCCAAGGAGTCGCGCTTACGCTCCGCACGAACACGGGCAGCCTCACTCGATGTAAGCTGGCCCTGAAGAATGCCAACTTCTTCTGTGCGCGATTCCAACTGACGTCGAAGGTCCCGCGCTTCGCTCCGAAAGACCTCCGTCGACCGAGTCGCCACCTCAAGGGCTTGACGTTCCGTCGTTAGCTCCTCAGCCATCTTCGCCACCGCCGCCTGAGCACGGTCGCATTTGCCGCGGGTAACTCCCAATTCCACGCGAGCCTCTTGAAGCTGCTCGCGGAGACTCGCAAACTCCGCCTTTGAGTGAGAACCTCGCTCGGCGTGGGCCAGCTGAGACTTCGCTTGAGCAAGCTCCTCCTGGACGCGGCTCATCCGCCTGATGAGGTCGTGAAGGATCTTCTCGCCCCGGGTCGCTCGAGCGAGCACCTGAGAAGGCAAAAAGACAGTTTAGCAAAAGACAGATTCATCGCAAGCGAGGCAAGGGAAACTCACTCTCTGTGCATCGGAAACGCCGTGACGAAAGAACTCCACGTCACTACTGGCCACAACGCTCTTCCACATCTTCATCGAAGATTGAGCAAGGGCCAGGGAACACTCCCCCCTAACCTCCGCGGCCTCCACGTCGACCATCGAATTCACGCGCTTAGAGTCCGAAGACGTGTCTGGCAAAGCCGAGGAGGAAGGTCGCTTCAAAGAAGCGCGAGGACCGCTCTCCGCCCGATGATCGGTATCGAGTTTCTCCCGACCATCCCGCGCAGCAATCCGACGACGAACCGCCGCCAACGACTTCGGGTCCCGGGAAGCCTTCGCTAGACGAGCCCGAGCCCTCGCCCTAGCCGAAGAGACTGCAAAAGCGACAAAGTCAAAACCTTGAGCTAAAAACAAAAGCAAAAGTACGAAACGCCAACATACCTTGAGGATCGCCGCTCGAGAGAGATGATGCGGCACTCGGGGCACCCTCGGTCCGCTGAGGAAACGGCGGGAACCACCCAGTGGAAGCCATCAGCTCAGGAGAACGAAATCGTTCAACGGCTTTCCGAGCTTCCGACATTCCCCGGATCTCCTTCACAAAGTCGAGATCGTCGGCCCCCTCGTTAGCGGGAAACTCGGACAAGGGGCCGAACCGGAGCGGCGCATCACCAAAAGCCTCCGCCGAGACCCACACCCACGGTCGTCGATTGTACTTCTCCGAATCGATGATCAGCTTAGTATTCCGTCGATCGCGGGCCACAAAGAAACTGGGTTGCCCGGGCGCAGGAAAGACCGCGATGAGATTGCGAAAATCACTCACGGTCATCACCCGCTCGGTCTGGCAATGCCACTCCATGTGACACATCGCCACCATGAGGTAGAATGCCGGGCTCATCTGACATGCGTGCACCCCCAGACGGGCGAGAAGCTGCTGAACGATGGGTTGAAACGGCAGCCGCAACCCGCAGTTAAGACTCGCAACTGAAACTGCGGCGAAACCACGACGAGGCCGGAAAGGACGGTCATCCTTTAAAGGACGGAGAAGCGCCACGGATGACGGAATGGCAAAAGCCTCCCGGAGACCGACGAATGTCCGGTAGGTAAGCGTGCTCGAAGCATCGACCCCCGAACAATCGAAGTCCTCGGGAGCAGCAAGGCCCTCCTCGGGATACCACTCCGTCCTGGCAAGCGACCTCGCCGATACCAACGCCTCCGCGTCAGGGGTCTCGGGCTGAGAATCCCCTGGCTCCACGGAAGGGTCCCTGCCCTCCGACACGACCGCGGCAGCTGCCGACGGTACCTCGGGACACTCCGATGCGAGGCCTTCGGCCCCCGGACATGTCTCTGACTCACCTCCGGGATCTTCAGACTCGGGACCAAAGTCGTCCACGCAGTCTATCTCGTCGAGAACCGACTCTAGCGGAGTCACCGCATCCGCGTCCGTAACATCTCCCGGCGCGCCTTGAAAGCCCAAGTCGGACTGTGGCACGTCGAGGCGAACTTTGTCACGGACCCCCCCGCCAACTAAGTTGATCACGAGGTGAGGGGCAGGCTCCCCGGACGCGGGACGATCAAACTCCCCGCCTGTACCGCGCCCAGTTGGCGCGCACCCTTCGAGAGGCTGAGCAGCGGGCACGGTCGCACCCAGCTCGCCTTCCTCCAACCACTGCTCTACTCCGCTTGGATTTTCTTCCACGTGCAGAGGGACTTCCCTTAATCCCGCGAAGAGATCATCCTCTGCGTGTTCAGAACCCTGAAACAAGAGAGAGAAATCAATCTCGGGACTCTCAGCTGAGAAAAGGGGAGGGACACCCATAATGCAAGCGTAAAAAAAGAAAACAAGCGTAAGAAAAGAGAAAAAATAAAGTGAGGAATAAAGGGAAGGGGGGAGGTCTATTTATAGACTTCTAGGGGGGTAGGAGTCGAAATCCTACTCCCACAAGGTGCAAAATCGGAGTAGAAACTCCAAAAAGTCGGAGTTCTCCCGCGCGAAGCGAACCAGCCCCGCGCACGGGGCGCGCCGCGCGCCAAGCCCGCGCGCCGCGCCGTCCAGGGCGCGCGCCGCGCGGCCACCCCCTAAAAAAAAAAAAAAAAAAAAAAAAAAAAAAAAAAGAAAGAAAGAAAAAAGAGAAGAGGAAAAAACTTTCCTCGGGGCCACAAGGCACGGGAAACATTTTCCTCAAACACCCACCTAGAAGAACAAAAAGTTCATCGCTGGGACGCCTCCCGAACGATGAACTTGGGGGGCTAATGTTGTCGGTCGTTTTCAGAAAACCCGAGACGCCAAGAAGGCACGTCGCTCAAAGGGCCGATGGTCAGGCCGGAGGTCCTGAAGAGCGGCAAATCTTCAAGCCCTCGCCCAAACTCCTGATTCCTCGAGTCGAGCCTTGAGTCAATCTCCTCGAGTTGAGCTTCGCTCCTTGAGTCGAGCTTTGAATGGTTCCTCGAGTCGAGCCTTTAAATGTTCCTCGAGTCGAGCCTCGAGTCATTTTCGAGTCGAGCCTCGAGTCATCCTCGAGTCACTCCTCGAACCAAGTCGTTAGTCGCTCTCGCCGGGCCGAGCCTTGCTCCTCGAATCGAGTCACTCTCATCAAGTAGAGAGCTTCATATTTCACATGAGAAGAATGACATTCGAAGGCCCGCAAGAACCCGGCAAGACGAGCCGCCCACTACGCACGCAACGCGCTGCGCCGGCCAGCCGAGCAGCAAGCAGCGCGCCGCGCCGGCCAGGCAGCGCGCCGCGCCAGTCAAGGCACCCTGCGCCGCGCGTCCTGCGCCGCGCGTCCCGCGCCGCGCCCGGTGACCCGCGCGCCGCGCCCCCTGCGCCGCGCGCCGCGCGCCGCGCGTTGTGCACCGCCCTTTGTGCGCCGCGCGCGCCGTGCGCCTCCACTTGATGCCACACGCATTCCTAGTCCCACATGGACGAAAAAGGGACCTTCTAAGGCTCCCAAACACCTATAAATACCCTCTCTCATTGAGGGGAAAGCCATCCCAAGATATCCCAAAATATCCAATAATTCTCTTCATCTCTTATCGACGCGCTCGATTTCTCTGCTTCTCTGGATGCCATATTTGGCCTGAAGCAGGTTCTCTTCTCTCTCCCTCGTTCTCAAAGGTCCCGAAGCACTCACGGGAACTTCCCGGACGTCGCTCCCTTTGACCGAACGTTCTCCGGTGCTCAAGCACGCCCCTAGGGTTCTCAACTAGAGCTACCCTTGCGCGTCTAACACGCTAGACGCGTACGCGATCTCCGAAGTTCTGAGACGCTGCCGAGGACTCCTCGCGCCCCGTTTCCTTCGTCGAGCACGCCTCTTCACCAAGGCTCCACGCCTCATACTGCGTCACACACGCTTGAACTACGTTCTGACCTGATCCCACGCACGGGTACGTAGGCAGCCGACAACCAAGGCACGGTCACTCATCCTCCTCACCCCCTACCTCTCCCAAGAGGCGGGCTGATCGGAGAGAACCCTAGCTCGAGACTATCGAGATCACACTCTTGGCCCGGGTGCGATCACTTGGTCCGGCCTTGGATCGAACCGCCCGAGGTTTTAAATAGTTGTTCATTTTCGTGCGACAACAGACCGTACCCATTGAATCTCTCCCACGACCATCCGTCTCCCGAGACGAAGTCGGGACCATAGAGGTGGCATCTCAGCCCACTTGGATGGACTCAATTGTCGAATTTTTGCGAAGAGGGGAACTCCCCGAAGACCGCAAGGAAGCCGATAAACTGAGGGCCTTAGCATCCAAATACACGCTCCGTGAGGGCATACTCTATAAGCGATGTTACTCGACATCGCTGCTCCGATGCCTCGATAGCGTTGAGTCGACCAAGGTCCTCCGCGAAATCCATGAGGGCATTTGCGGAAACCACACCGCTGGAACTTCCCTTGCGCTCAAAGCGCTTAAGCAAGGCTATTTCTGGCCTACCATGAAGCGAGATGCTTGCGAATGGGCAAGGCGTTGCGATAAATGCCAGCGCTTCGCGGAAATTCCGCGACAGCCCCCGACCCCATTAAGCAGCATCGTTGTCCCACGTCCCTTTGCTAAGTGGGGCGTGGACATCATTGGTAAGCTCCCTAGAGCGCCAAGGCAATACGAGTACGCCATTACCGCCATCGACTACTTCACTAAGTGGGTAGAGGCCGAGCCGCTCACCAGAATAACTGAAGCAAACACGACAAACTTCATCTGGAAAAGCATCATATGCAGGCACGGTATCCCCGCCTCGATTGTGATAGACAACGGAGCACAATTTGACAACGCGCGAGTAAGAGATATCTGCGATCAACTGAAGATCAGCAAGACCTTCTCCTCGCCGCGTCATCCTCAGGCCAACGGCCAAGTCGAGGCAGTCAACAAGACTATCAAAAGTAACCTGAAAAAGAAGCTCGAAGACAAGAAAGGCGCCTGGGCCGAGGAATTGCCATTCGTCCTATGGGCATATAGGACAACCGCGCGAAACGCCACCGGCGAGACGCCATTCTCCCTTGCATATGGGGTCGAGGCCGTGGTTCCAATTGAAACCGAGGTACCCACGTTCCGAGTCAATACATTCGACGAAGCGGACAATGACGAGGCCATGCGCCTTAAGTTGAACCTGATCGATGAAAAGAGAGCGGAAGCATTCAGACGCCTCGCCGCACAGAAGCGCAAGGTCGAAAGATACTACAACTCCAAGATCAAAAGGCGAACCTTTGCCGTCGGAAGCCTCGTCCTCAGACGAGTGTTCCAGAACACACAGGTCCAAGGTGCCGGCGTCCTAGGACCGAACTGGGAAGGCCCTTACAGAGTCCGCAAAGTCATTCATGACGAGACATACTACATCGAGCACACGGATAGAACTCCGATTCGCCACCCGTGGAACGCGGAGCACTTGAGGCAGTACTATCAGTAGCTAGCGTCCCCCGCTTTTTTATCGCTTTTATTTCCCATTTTCAATAAGACCTATGAGCCAATGTTTTAGGATTTTAATTTTCTCGCAAGTTCTTCGCAAAAGTAATAAAACTCGAGTTTTCCGTTTCAAATTCTGTTATATGCAAGTTTTTTGGTTATCAACAATTAACTTATAACCCAAAAAACTTGGGGGGGCTAGCTATGGTAAGGAAACTCTCAAAAGAACACGCCCCACCAAAAAATCGTAAGACGCCTACATGGCGCACCTAAGACGCCTACATGGCGCACTTAAGACGCCTACGTGGCGCATGTAAGATGCCTACATGGCGCAACGTAAGACGCCTACATGGAGCAACTTAAGACGCCTACATGGCGCACGTAAGACGCGTAAAGGCGCAACCCGTAAGACGCCTACATGGCGCAACCTAAGACGCCTACATGGCGCACGTAAGACGCGTAAAGGCGCAACCCGTAAGACGCCTACATGGCGCAACTTAAGACGCCTACATGGCGCACGTAAGACGCGTAAAGGCGCAACCCGTAAGACGCCTACATGGCGCAACTTAAGACGCCTACATGGCGCACGTAAGACGCGTAAAGGCGCAGCCCGTAAGACGCCTACATGGCGCAACTTAAGACGCCTACATGGCGCACGTAAGACGCGTAAAGGCGCAACCCGTAAGACGCCTACATGGCGCAACTTAAGACGCCTACATGGCGCAACGTAAGACGCCTACATGGCGCAACTTAAGACGCCTACATGGCGCACGTAAGACGCGTAAAGGCGTAACCCGTAAGACGCCTACATGGCGCACGTAAGACGCGTAAAGGCGCAACCCGAAAGACGCCTACATGGCGCAACTTAAGACGCCTACATGGCGCACGTAAGACGCGTAAAGGCGCAACCCGTAAGACGCCTACATGGCGCAACTTAAGACGCCTACATGGCGTAGCCTAAGACGCCTACATGACGCACTTAAGACGCCTACATGGCGCACCCAAGACGCCTACATAGCGCACGTAAGACGCGTAAAGGCGCAACCTATAAGACGCCTACATGGCGCAACTTAAGACGCCTACATGGCGCACTTAAGACGCCTACATGGCGCACCCAAGACGCCTACATGGCACACGTAAGACGCGTAAAGGCGCAACCCGTAAGACGCCTACATGGCGCAACTTAAGACGCCTACATGGCGTACGTAAGACGCGTAAAGGCGCAACCCGTAAGACGCCTACATGGCGCAACTTAAGACGCCTACATGGCGCACGTAAGACGCGTAAAGGCGCAGCCCGTAAGACGCCTACATGGCGCAACCTAAGACGCCTACATGGCGCACGTAAGACGCGTAAAGGCGCAGCCCGTAAGACGCCTACATGGTGCAACCAAAGACGCCTACATGGCTCACTTAAGACGCCTACATGGCGCAACTTAAGACGTTTACATTGCGCAACCTAAGACGCCTACATGACGCAATCCAAGACGCCTGTATGGCGCGCTTAAAACGCCTACCTGGCGCGGCCTGATACGTCCACTTGGCGCAATCCGGCACACGTAAGGCGCCTATGTGGCATGGCTGACTCGCAGTTGAAAATACTTAAGAACGCAAACCATCCAAGTGACTGGCATGTTTGAAAAGGTATCCTGCTGAGGTAAAAGGATGGGCAAAACCATTGACACAAACAATCGACCATCTAAGCACGCCGTAAAAGAGGGATGTGCGAAAACATTCATAAGAGTAAATAAATAACTTCTCATAAAAGAAAAAGGCAACTGCCTCAAATCCTAGAAAGCATGCGCTAAGACAAGTGCGCTAAAGGGAAAAATCCTAGTAAGCAAGCGCTAAGACAGGTGCGCTGAATGGAAAAACCTAAAAAGCATGCGCTAAACACTTGCGCGAGAAAAGTAAAGAAAGGAAAAGGTCACTCGGCGGGAGCGTCGCCTACAGGATCGGCCCCGTCGAGTGATGGGAACAGCGAGTCGAAGAAGTGGAAGGTGACCCCCCGAGAAACATTCTCGGTAGCTGTGGCGTCCCGACACTCCACCGCCGCCGCATGTCTTGCCTCCTCGACTCCGACATCAAAGTCGTCTTGAAGGTCGGACGCAAGCTGTTCCGCCGCGGCTTTCTCCTCGGTGACCCGAACCACCTCCTCCGCCAAGGAGTCGCGCTTACGCTCCGCACGAACACGGGCAGCCTCACTCGACGTAAGTTGGCCCTGAAGAATGCCAACTTCTTCTGTGCGCGATTCCAACTGACGTCGAAGGTCCCGCGCTTCGCTCCGGAAGACCTCCGTCGATCGAGTCGCAACTTCGAGGGCTTGACGTTCCGTCGTTAGCTCCTCAGCCATCTTCGCCACCGCCGCCTGAGCACGGTCGCACTTGCCGCGGGTAACTCCCAATTCCACGCGAGCCTCCTGAAGCTGCTCGCGGAGACTCGCGAACTCCGCCTCTGAGCGAGAACCTCGCTCGGCGTGGGCCTGCTGGGACTTCGCTTGAGCAAGCTCTTCCTGGGCACGGCTCATCCGCCTAATGAGGTCGTGAAGGATCTTCTTGCCCCGGGTCGCTCGAGCAAGCACCTGAGAAGGCAAAAAGATAATTTAGCAAAAGATAGGCTCATCACAAACGAGGCAAGGGAAACTTACTCTCTGTGCATCGGAAACGCCGTGACGAAAGAACTCCACGTCGCTGCTGGCCACGACGCTCTTCCACATCTTCATCGAAGATTGAGCGAGGCCCAGGGAACATTCCCCCCTAACCTCCGCAGCCTCCACGTCAACCATCGAGTTCACACGCTTAGAGTCCGAAGACGTGTCAGGTAAAGCCGAGGAGGAGGGTCGCTTCAAAGAAGCGCGAGGACCGCTCCCCGTCCGATGATCGGTATCGGGCTTCTCCCGACCGTTCCGAGCGGCAATCCGACAATGGACCGCCGCCAACGACTTCGGGTCCCGAGAAGCCTTCGCTAGGCGCGCTCGAGCCCTCGCCCTGGCCGAAGAGACTGCAAAAGCAACAAAAATAAAAAACCTAAGCTAAAAACAAGAGCAAGAAGTGTGAAACATCGACATACCTTGAACATCGCCACTCGAAAGAGATAATGCGGCACTGGGGACACTCTCGGTTCACTGGCTAGGTGGAAATGGCGGGAACCACCCGGTAGAAGCCATCAGCTCAGGGGAACGAAATCGTTCGACGGCTTTCCGAGCCTCCGACATTCCCCGGATCTCCTTCACAAAGTCGAGGTCATCGGCCCCCACGTTAGCAGAAAACTCGGCCAAGGGGCCGAACCGAAGCGGCACATCGCCAAAAGCCTCCGCCGAGACCCACACCCAGGGTCGTCGGTTATACTTCTCTGAATCGACGATCAGCTTAGTATTCCGGCGATCGCGGGCCACAAAGAAACTGGGTTGCCCGGGCGCAGGGAAGACCGCGATGAGATTGCGAAAATCACTCACGGTCATTACCTGCTCAGTCTGGCAATGCCACTCCATGTGGCACATCGCCACTATGCGGTAGAATGCCGGGCTCATCTGACATGCGTGCACCCCCAGACGGGCGAGAAGCTGCTGAACGATGGGTTGAAACGGCAGCCGCAACCCGCAGTTGAGACTTGCAACTGAAACTGCGGCAAATCCACGACGAGGCCGAAAAGGACGGTCGCCCTGTAAAGGACGGAGAAGCGCCACGGACGACGGAATGGCGAATGCCTCCCGGAGACCGACGAATGTCCGGTAGGTGAGCGAGCTTGAAGCATCGACCCCCGAACAATCGAAGTTCTCGGGAGCAGCAAGGCCCTCCTCGGGATACCACTCCGTCCTAGCAAGCGACCTCGCCGATACTAACGCCTCTGCGTCAGGGGTTTCGGGCTGAGAACCCCCTGGCTCCGCGGAAGGGTCCCTGCCCTCCGACACGACCGCGGCAGCTGCCGACGGTACCTCGGGACACTCCGATGCGAGGCCTTCGGCCCTCGGACATGTCTCTGACTCACCTCCGGGATCTTCAGACTCGGGACCAAAGTCGTCCACGCAGTCTATCTCGTCGAGAACCGACTCTAGCGGAGTCACCGCATCCGCGTCCGTAACATCTCCCGGCATGCCTTGAAAGTCCAAGTCGGACTGCGGCACGTCGAGGCGGGCTTTGTCACGAACCCCCTCGCCAACTAAGTTGATCACGAGGCGAGGGGCAGGCTCCTCGGACGCGGGATGATCGAACTCCCCACCTGTATCGCGCCCAGTTGGCGCGCGCTCTTCGAGAGGCTGAGCAGCGGGCACAGTCGCACCCAGCTCGCCTTCCTCCAGCCACTGCTCTACTCCGCTTGGATTTTCTTCCTTATGCAGAGGAACTTCCCTTAATCCCGCGAAGAGATCATCCTCTGCATGTTCAGAACCCTGAAACAAGAGAGAGAAATCAATCTCGGGACTCTCAGCTGAGAAAAGGGGAGGGACACCCATAATGCAAGCGTAAAAAAAGAAAACAAGCGTAGAGAAAAGAGAAAAAATAAAGTGAGGAATAAAGGGAAGGGGTGAGGCCTATTTATAGACTTCTAGGGGGGTAGGAGTCGAAATCCTACTCCCACAAGGAGCAAAATCGGAGAAAAAGCTCCAAAAAGTCGGAGTTCTCCCGCGCAAGGCGAACCGGCCCCACGCACGGGGCGCGCCGCGCGCCAAGCCCGTGCGCCGCGCGGGTCACGCTGCACAGACCGCGCGCCGCGCCGTCAAGGGCGCGCGCCGCGTAGCCCCCTACAAAAAAAAAAGAAGAAAAAAGAGAGGAAAAGATTTTTTCCTCGGGGTCACGAGACACGGGAAATATTTTCCTCAAACACCGAACTAGAAGAACAAAAAGTTCATCGCTGGGACGCCTCCCGAGCGACGAACTTGGGGGGCTAATGTTGTCGGTCGTTTTCGGAAAACCCGAGACGCCAAGAAGGCACGTCGCTCAAAGGGCCGATGGTCAGGCCGGAGGTCCCGAAGAGCGGCAGGTCTTCAAGCCCTCGCCTAAACTCTTGACTCCTCGAGTCGAGCTTCGCTCCTCGAGTCGAGCCTTGAGTCAATCTCCTCGAGTCGAGCTTCGCTCCTCGAGTCGAGCCTTGAATTGTTCCTCAAGTCAAGCCTCGAGTCATTCTCGAGTCGAGCCTCGAGTCATTCTCAAGTCAAGCCTCGAGTCATTCTCGAGTCGCTCCTCGAGTCAAGTCGCTAGTCGCTCTCGTCGAGTTAAGCCTTGCTCCTCGAATTGAGTCACTCTCGTCAAATGGAAATCTTCATATTTCACGTGGGAAGAATGATATTCGAAGGCCCGCAAGAGCCCGGCAAGACGAGCCGTTCATCACGCACACAACACGCTACGCCGGCCAGCCGTGCAACAGACGGCGCGCCGCGCCAGGCAGGCGCGCGTCGCGCGCTCTATGCGCCGCGCCCGGTGACCCTCGCGCCGCGCCCGGCGACCCGCGCGCCGCACGCGCCTTGCGCCTCCACTTGATGGCATGCGCGTTCCTAGTCCCACATGGACGAAAAAGGGACCTTCTAAGGCTCCCAAACACCTATATAAACCCCCTCCCATTGAGGGGAAAGCCATCCCATAATATCCAATAATTTCTATTCATCTCTGATCAACACGCTCGATTTCTTACTCTTCTCTGCTTCTCTGGATGCCATATTTGGCCTGAAGCAGACTCTCTTCTCTCTCCCGTTCTCAAAGGTTCCGAAGCACTCACGGGGACTTCCCGGACGTCGCTCCCTTTGACCGAACGTTCTCCGGTGCTCAAGCACGCCCCTAGGGTTCTCGACTAGAGTTCCCCTCGCGCGTCTAACACGCTAGACGCGTACGCAATCTCCAAAGTTCTGAGACGCTGCCGAGGACTCCTCGCGCCCCGTCTCCTTCGTCGAGCACGCCTCTCCATCAAGGCTCTGTGCCTCATACTGCGTCCTACACGCTTGAACTACGTTCTGACCTGATCCCACGCACGGGTACGTAGGCAGCCGACAACCAAGGCACGGTCACTCCTCCTCCTCACCCCCTACCTCTCCCGAGAGGCGGGTTGATCGGAGAAAACCCTAGCTCGAGACTATCGAGTTCACACTCTTGGCCCGGGTGCGATCACTTGGTCCGGCCTTGGATCGAACCGCCCGAGGTTTTAAATAGTTGTTCATTTTCGTGCGACAACAATTACTAGGGATAGAGCCTAAGTGTGCAACCAACCACTTACTCCAAAAGGTCAACTTTGAATAAACAATCCCCCAAGAGGAGCCCTTGTCTTCATCGTCTCACTCTCGAACGTAGCTCATTGAGCAATGATCGAAGCAAAAACGCCATAGAGTACTCCTATTTAAGAGAGGACCACAAGAGTGACTCTTAGTCTCACGTTAATTGCTTCTTTCATTAGTTATGGGGATCGTGATTCACAAACAACAAGTATAACCCTCCCACTTAGTTTTTGGAGTAGGCACATCGTCTTTAAGTTCGGAAACAAATTTCCTAGTTATAGAGCGATAGAGTGGACTACTAGAAAGGAATCCTAGATCCTCATGTTCAAGGAAGAGCAGTGTTAGTGCATAAAGGCACAAGGTACATACTCGGACATTTTCCTATTTTCTATTCGGGAAAGTGCATGAGGGAAGTGTGAACTTCAACTCACTCGAACACTTGAAAGTTTTAGATTACACATCTTTATTTTCGGCTTGTCTACAAGGAGACCTCCCACTCACATTTTCAAGAGCATATAGATTTTGAACATATGTGATATAGATATAGTTTTGAAAACATTTTGAAAACTTATTTGATTTGGATGACAAAATATTTTCAAGTTTGAAAACGAAAACGGTTTTTCTAAATTCAAACTAGTTTTGTAAAATTCAATTTCAATTAAAATTTCAAAAATAAAAACATTTTAATCTTTCACATTATGTTTATAGTCTTATAAAAAAACAATTTTGCTCAAGAAAAGTTTCTCATTAGAGTTCTATAACTCATGGTAGTGGGGCTGAAAATCTGGAATTCTAAAAAACTGGACTTTTGGAACAGCCGCGCACCTCGGAGTAAAATCATCATAACTGGAGGCTCCGATGTTCTTTTGATCAGAAACCAATTGCATTGGAAAGAGGACAAACAGACCGTTAATTTGATTCATGAATCATTAAATTTAAAATTTTGAGCTGAGAGTTATTCCACTTTTACTGCGGGTTTTCTCGAGCTCGAAGAAAACTGGAAATAATTAAAGGTCGGACTTTGAGTGCGAACAAAGAATCGAGTGTAACGGAACGTTTTAGGAAGTTGTTAAAACTTTTATTTGTGTTTTCTTAACATGGTAATAACATGGTATAAAAGAAATAACAACAAGCATAAAACGAATCAAGTAAATAAAAGAAACTAGTAAGACAAGCCTAGTCACAAAATTTACCCGAAAAATTCTCAAACTTAAAACCACGCTTTTCAATATAAAGAATTAAAAACTTTTAGAGCTGATTCTAATGTGTTTTAATAACATCCCAAAATCATAGAAATCAACATGATTTTTAATTTAAAGGCATGAGTAATAAATTAAAAAAAATCTAAGAAAACAATTCTAACTTGTCACAAAATTAGTAAACTTTCGAAAACGATATTCAAGCACATAATTTTAATTACATGTACATGCATATCTTTGACCATAGCTCTGATACCATTTGTTGGAATTGATCTAGGGTGAAGAAAAAGTTTAACACATCGACCAAGCGGCAGAATTTAAAAATTTTCTTGAAAACAAGTAAAACGTTTTTACTAACCTAGACAAAGAGCAAGTACAAATAAATTAAAATTATAAACGAGCGTTATAAGTTCACTAACCTTTAAGAAGCTTGAACATTGAGAAGCCTTTGTATGGTTTAAACGTTCGTCTCCCCTCGCAGCACGTCTCTCTTCTTTCCTCGGGAACTCGAGCAACCATGAAAGTTTCTATCACTAAAATCACTCGAGAAAGAAAGGAATTAGTGTGTGGACACTTTTAAACACAACGACTCGAGAACAAGTCTCAAAGTCGAAGAGCTAAAACACTAGGTCAAATGTGGACCTAGGTGACAAAACAAAAACCGAAAAATAACTAGAGAGAGAGAGAGGATCGGCCACCACAAGGTCTAGAGAGAGAAGCTCTCAATCTCTAACTTATGTGGAATGAATAGAATGAGAGGAATGAGGGTCCTATTTATAGGAGAAGGGTTGGCCTTGGAAAGAAGTAGTTTCTTCTTATTTTCCAAGCCTTCATGAGCAATCTTTTATCGCCCATTCCTTCCTCATTCACACGGCCAAGAGGGGCTTCTAGAAGCCTTGGATTTGTTTCCTCTTTTGTTCCCTCTTTCTTGGTGGCCGAAATTCCCTTTCCTCATGGAGGAAATTTGTTTCCTCTTTTTCTTTTGGCAAGTATCTTGATACATTAATGCACAAAATAATCTCTCTTGTTCTCTATGGGTTGAGCGGCCAAGACTCTCTAGAAGGAGCTTCTAGAAGCTTCTTCATTTGTTCATGACAACATAAGAAAGGCCCATTAAGAATTTTCAAGTAAAATTCTATGAAATGAAATTAATCCACAAGGCCCAATGAACTCATCATGGCCGAGTGATTTAAGTCATCATATGACCATGTCAAAAAATTTATTGACATTCATTTCATCCTATGTCCAAAAAGACAAAAATACCCTTATGACTATTTTCGTAAAACTTGTCTCGTTCTTATTTTGACTTAGCTTCTAGTTTAACTATTCCTACTCGATATGATTTGTGACAGTGACCTCATGGATCCAAATGAACAAAGCTTGAGCTAGCGTTCTTGGACACAAAAGTTCACAAACCTTTTCCATGTTTAGCTTAATGTCAACTGACTCCACTAAAGAATTGACACTGAAAATCTCTCGGTTCAAATGAATATATTTTCTACTCAAAATTCTACTTAATTGTGATGAGTGGATCCATTGAATTTTATCTATATTTACCCTTCATATATATCATCAACTAGATGGGATTTATAAAATTTCCAGTTTACCTTTCTAGTTGTTATTTCCTCAACTCCTTTGTCACTTGTGAATAAGTTAGAAACAATGTATTGACGATGAGCTAACAAGTCATATTGATTCATCCAAAAGAGTCATGACTCAATTTGGACACTGGCCAGTTCATTTATTCACATTCCAAGGAACAAAGCAAGAGGTGATATAAATTGCATTTCAGCAATCTTGTACGTGAATTCCATATCCATGAGATCTTCACAAGGTTGTTCATGACATCTTCGTAACTTAGCACTTCATCAATAGGGTCTTGTCTATATCACATAGTGAATCTAGAACTCTGACTTTCTCAAATGAGAGTATGTAAGCTATGAAATGACATGTCTCATTTCAGGATTGAGGTAAGGATGATGCAATTTATACATAGTGACTTTGAGACAGAAGAGGTTAAATGGTTTGTTCTTATACTGTCTCTAGAAGTGCACTGGTCAATTCAGTTTCTTCAGAAGATACCTAGGAAGAACTATAGAGTCTTCAACTCTCGATGTCTCATAACCATACATCATAGGTTCTCCTAACAATCATACTGAGATCAATAGCCCTTTGATCCTTAGATTGTGAATATGTTGTTTTAAGCAAACCATGAAGAGTTTGTTCATGCAAATCTGTATTTGACTCTTCATTTGTTGTTAGATTAGTTTAAGTACTAAAGACTAAGGTTTATCATAAAGCTTCAAACAAACAAGGAAGAATGAATAAAAGTTTCAACTCTTTATTAATTATTCAACAGTTACAAGCAAGAGTCTTTGTGAGACTTTATTACATCAAATGCATATAAGCAATAACTACTAGTCTTCTTGTGGGCACCAATGCCAACAACTCATATAACCACCCACCTCCACCGCCGGAGGATGGCCGCAACGAGTATGGGAGTTCGACCCCCCCCCCCCCAACAAGGTAAGTAAATGACCTGATATGAACCGAAGGAAAGTGATTTAGGCCTTCATTTTGTTAGCCACTTCGAGACAAAAAGCTATCCCGTAACATCCCATTTGAGCACCCTTTTCAGAAAAAGGCAAATGCTAATCCTTTTCATTACTTAATCAGAAAGAGTCAAGCCGATATTTGTTGAAATCTCACAAGGAACCCCGTTAACTTAGCGACTCTTGAACGACTTTGAGTGAAGTTTTATTTTTTGTTTTGTGCTTTATAGAACAACTAGTCTCTACGTTTTTTTTTTTTTTGTTTACACCACGCCGGTGATTGTTTATCTTTCGTTTATTTTTATTGTCTAATGTAAAAAAAAATGTTTATTTATCGCAATTATTTTTATCTTCTTGTTTGGCATGGTGTTGAGTTTTATAGAGACTAGTTTGTTAGAATATCCATCACCCCGATGTCAACCTTTCAGTCCATTGGATCTTGTGATGAAGGCGAATGGCACTGCTCTGGTGTGCATGAAGGCGAATGGGTCTGTTCCGGTGTGCCTGATGACAAAGAAGTGTGCACATGTGTGCCTAATGCAATCTGACTTGGGTCGTGGTCGGGGATCTCAGAGCACCACCATATGTATTTGGAGACGGAATATCAAGTTAATTTGAGTTGAAGCAACTAGTGTAGAGTCGTGGTTGGGAATCTCAGAAGGACTACTATCCAGCTTTGGAGACGGCATATTAGGTGAGTTTGAGTTGACGCAACTCGTGCAGAGTAATGACTAGGGATTTCATAAGAAACACCCCTAGTCTTTGGAGACGGCATATCAGAGTCACCACTGGGTTGGTCTGGCTGCAATTGCTTCATCTCCACTACTAAATTCAATTTGATATGTTCATTTTCTCCTTCCCAAGATGCAAATAACATTTCAAACTTAGGTCGGATGCAATACTAACTGGTGACACCGACCCTTCTGTCTCGTACTTAACATGGAGATTATGAGTATAAGATGAGAGCTGTAGCGTGACATATAATGGATCCAAGAACTCCCCTATGTCGCCTACACAGATATTAAGAAGGCCTCACTACTTTTGGTCTCATAACGTTCAGGTTTCATCCACCTTCCAATATGCTTGACGAAGTGCAAGAACGTGTCTCGTCACTGCAAGTAGTCCAAATATACAAAACAAATAAAGTAACTTTTGAGAAAAATATTGGAGCGGCAAGAATATTTCTTGACAACATGTTATCACAATATAAACATGTTTCGTGATACTGTTGTCACGAAATATATTAAAACAAAGTATGGATTTTTTAGACAATGTTGTCATGAATTCTTCATCGGGAAGACATGTTATCACGAAATACATATGTTTCGTGATAACATGGTCTCGAAAATATAATTCATGACTATGTTGTAATGAAATATTCAACCAAATTTTGTTTTCCGTTGAAGATTTTGTGACTTTGTTGTCACGTAGACCCTAATTTGTGATAACATATTCACGAAGCCTTCAACGAAAAACCAGATTTTTTTTAGTGATTTTCGGAGGTGATCGCTTACAAATTTTACAGATTTTGAGAAAACATGGTCTTACCAGAAGAGTGAGCTCGGAGTTTGATGTTGTTGAAGTGGGAGAGAGCTTGGAACTGGTTGGAGCTTGGATATTTTCTCTGTGTTGCGGAGCTTTGTCGTTGTGCTCGGAAGAGTGAGGTCGGAGCTTGTTGTTGCAGAAGTGGGAGGGAGCTTGGAACTGGTCGGAGCTTGGAAGTTTTCGTTGTGCTATGGAGCTTTGTCACTATGCTATAGTTGAGAGAGGAAGAGCACAGACGTACGAGAGAGAGAGAGAGAGAGCTTTGTCGCTATGCTGGTAGATAGAGGATGAGCACAGACGTGTCCACCAGAGAGAGAGCTAATCGTAAAAAATGAGGAAGAGAAAGGAAAGAGAGAGATGGTCGGAGAAAATGAGGAAGAGAATAGAGAGAGAGAGAGAGAGAGAGAGATGGTAGGAGAAAATGAGGAAGAGAAATGACAGAAAGAGAGAGAGTTGGTCGGAGGAAGAGAGATAATGAGATGAGCTATTTGATTAGGTAGGGGTAATTAGATTAAAATAAAATGATAAAAATAAAACCTAGGGTAAATATCTTAATTGATATAAGGGTAGATTAGGAAAAATAAAATTTTCTTCTAAGCTGGTCTTAGTTGTGACTTTTTTTAAGAAAAAAAAAAATTAATTGGAAAGAGCAAGAAATTTAGTCTTGGAATAAGCAATTTCTTAAAAAGGAAAAAAAAAATTAACGAAAAAGAAGCCGCGGGATATTATATTAATTGAAAAATGTAAACAAATCCTATTGCTCCCATGTAAAGCTGAAGTAGACGTGATATACTTAGACACCATGCTTGTACATTGTACTACAAATTAATTCGTTCAAAAATATTAATAAAAAGATAAAACAAAAGTTTTTTCGGCAAATAATAAAGACACATGTCTTTTACCGTTTTACGAGTGACAAACCTTTCTATATATTTTAGGCTTAATGAGTTGGTTTGCCCGCGCGTTGCCATGGGTTAGCCAAAAAAAAATTATGCTTTAATATGTTTTAAATTTTATAAAGATAATAATAACTAATTATATGATAATTGATCAATATATAAAATAAGAATTCAATATGTACCATGCATAGACAAACACATAGCATTGTGGATATATGTATATTTTTCATGTATATATATATATATTATAGTCTATTTATATTAAATTACTATACATATATTAAATTTCCAACTAATTCTCATTAGTTTTTATTTTCAGTACTTATAGTATTTTTTTTTTTTTTTGCGTATATTTATAATAAGTTCTATTTGCCTTTTATTAAAAACAATGATGTCACGATAACATATTATAAAAGAAGATATTAGGTTGAATGAATAAAAAACTTCTGAATTAAAACAATAACAACATGCTATTATAGATTTTGTCGTATTGAAAAATATAATTAATAAGATTTAAAATGTTGTTACAAAGATAATAATATTAAGTTATATAATATATATATATAATAAAATAAAATTACTACATATTATATATAAATAGGACTCCTTAAAAAAAAAAAAAAAAAAAAAAAACACATGTGTGTCCACGTTGATCTTAATATTTGTATTTCATCTTATGTGTTTGATAGAATAGTTTATTAGTGATTGTATAAAATAAATATACATTGTTATCATCAGTTTAATTTTTTTATATATACCAGAGATTTCCTGTAATAGTAACAAAAAATCGATTTTTAGGAATTCGTTTACATTTTAATTGCAATATGTTTGTCTCATACATACTCTGTTATATACATAAATATACATAGATGTGTACATAAATAAATAATTAATTAATAAGCTAAGTAATTTTGTAGTAATTACAATTATTTTCTTCAGAGCTTTTTGTTTTCGTAATTGGGATTGATCAAAGTTATTCACATTAAGGCTTTGTTTGGTAGGAAAGAGGGAAAAATGAGTGGATGGATTAAATAAGATGGAAAATAAAGGAAAGAGAAGTGATGGATTGTAATTTTCTCAAAAGTTGATTGGTATAATGAGATGAAAGATTATTTTCCATCCATTTATTGTTTGGTATAAATAAATAAAAGAGAAGAATAATTAGTGTTTAAATATTAAAATTACTTTTGTATCCTTGTACAACTCCAAGAATCAAGCGTCTAATTTTTACAACAAATATAAAATATTTGTGCTAATACGTATATATACATATATACAGACCCACTCACATGTATATATAGATAGATATGTGATATAGAGCATGCAAAGTAAAACCAAATACATATGCAGAATCACGTATAATTATAAAATATTGCAACTTCTTTGTAATTTAAATTCAAAAGATTAATAATTAAAGGCTAAATCAAAATAGCAATGTGAATGATATTTTATCAAGTTGTAAGTTGTGAATACAAGCTGATAACGGTGAAAGACCTTGGAATAGTAGATAACAATTTTCATTCAGCATGAAATATAGAAAACTTTTGGAAGAGAAATACGAGAGAGATAAAAGAAATATATTACGAAATTGCCATCAATTTATAAGGTTATTATTGTAAAATAAAACAAATAAGCTCTCTCTTCTCAATCCTTCCAAATTAGAGGGGATGGATTTTCTGTGGATTCCACGGATTTAAATCATTCTTACAACTCTTTTCATCATCTACTTTATATATACCAAACAAGAGAAACTACAAATCTATCCACCCAAATCCATGTATATTAATACATCCTCCCTAAAATCCACTCTACCTACAAGCCCTAAGTTGCAAGGAAGAGGTGAATGGAGTGTTCTTAATTTCTCCCTAAAAACAAATGTGTTTTTCCATTCTTGTTTCTCAATGGGTAAATTCATAAGAGTCATTCTACGCGGCCACCAATGTGCGTGTGAGAGGGAAAGAGTGCAAATGAAATTAGTGGGGTCTACTACTAAAGTAGTGAAAATAAATGACATAACGTCAATAATCCCAATTCGGAAAATAACAAAAAATGACAGGATTAAAACATAAAATGATAGGGTCTACAACGACGTATACAAAATAAATAAAAATGATGTTTCATCATATAACGTTTTTCAATTTTTTCCAAATAAATTGATTGGATACTAAGGTTGGTACAATGATAGCGTACATCTTTTTAGTATATATAGTATATATAGAATAATATTTTTGCATATATATTTTTGAGAGCTTTGTAAACACACTTTTAAAGAGTTTAAATTATTAATTTGTGTTTATAAATAACATATTATGTGTTAAAGTATAATAATGACATAATTAAATTTAATTGTAGTGAAATTTGATACTTAAATTTTTATATTTACTTATTATAAATTGAAAATTTAAATTTTTATATTACCATAATATTTTATTTAAAAAAAAGGTCTTTTTTTATCGATCACCAAAAGCCCCCAAAAAATGTCGAGCCGCCTGTGCATCCAACTATTCTCTTATTATATAAGAACTAGACAATATTAGGAGCTTCCTATGTGCCAATAGATGAAGAAGGGTTCATTTATAATTAAAGGCATTTATAAATAATAATAATAATAATAATAATAATAATAATAAATGATCATCATTATTATAGGACCCGGGATAATCAAATTTGGAGCATTCCACAGCCGCGTCTTTTTCAAGGCCACAATCTTCCATGTCGCCTTATCGCGTGCTATATACACCTTCTTGTACGTCCCTTCATCATCGCCTTTACAACTATGTCACCACACCACCTCATCGCCTGCTCGGGATCCTTGACGAGGTTCTCTCCGACATCGACAAAAATTCCCCTCTCTCTGAACTCCGAGTTTATAAACAACCCCCTCCATAACCAAGCACACACTACTACAAAAAGCACTTTTAGAAGCGACATTTAATCAACGAAAATCTAAGTATTTTGTGTTGAAAATTTTCAAATTGTGAGATTAGAAGCAATAAAAGTCGCTTCTAATATTTTTTCGCCAATTGCAAGCGACTTGTCGCTTCCACGCCCCCAATTTTTTTGGCGCTTTGTATTCTCCGCCTGAATTCTCACTTTTAAACTAAAACGACGTCATTTAGAGTAACATAAAAATTAGAAAGCGACTAGGTCTGACTTTAATTAGATGCGACTAGTCGCTTCTAAAGTTGCTTCTAATTTTTAGGTCTGACTTTAAATACGCGACTAAGTCTTCTTCACCGAAAAACACCAAATTCGTCTTTTTGCTCCATCTCTGACCGGTTACGCTCCCTACGCTCCCTCCTCCGCCTCTCTCCATCATCTATGCCTCCGGTGAGACTATTTCCTTCTCTATTTCTCTCTTTTTCATGAAATCTCTACCACCCTCTCTTCTTTGAAGCTCCGACCACCACGCCTCTGGTGAAGCTCCGCCGCGCTCATCCACACCACCACCACAACCACCACACCACGTGCACCACCGAGACTCCACCACACCACCGCTACACCATCGAGCCACCTCTCCTTTCTTCTCTCCGACCACCACAACCAAAACCCTCCACCACGCCGTCCTCTCTCTCCGAACACAAGCACCCCGACATCCCACTATGACCACCACCTCTCTTCCTTCTCTCCGACCCATACACCGACGCTATTTTCTCTCTCCGACCACCACTTGTGAGTTCCCTCAGCTCCGCCATCTTTCGAGCCGTGCCTTGCTGCCCCATCCCTCGCAAACACTCGCCTCAAGCTTGTCATCGACAATCTTTGGTTAGAAGCAACAGCCCCGCCTCCACAGCCCGGTAAACTCTTCGTCCCTCGCTCTTGTTCTCTGTCTCTTGCTTTTGCTCTAAGTCTTAGATCTCTCTCCGGTAACTGTGTGGGTATGTGTGATTGTTATGTGTGTGTGTGTGTGTGTATGTGTGTTTGTAATTGTGTATGTATGTTTGTTTGTAACTAGGTGTGTGTGTGTGTGTGTGTGTGTGTGTGTGTGTGTGTGTGTTATTTTTAAGTGTGTGTTTGGTTTGTGTGTGTGTGTGTGATAACTCTTGGTGTGTGTGTGTGTGTGATAACTCTTGGTGTGTGTGTGTGTGTGTGTGTGTGTGTGTGCGTGTGTGTGTGTGTGTGTGTGTGTGTGTGTGTGTGTGTGTGTGTGTGTGTGTGTGTGTGTGTGACTATGTGTTTGATTGTGTGTACTTCAGCTTCGTGACTGCGATGGGCTGATTGCCAAAGAGAGAGTCGGGTCCGCACTGGAGGACCACCGCACTGGGCTGGTAGACTACCATGACCTTACTGATGATGGGCCGAAAGATGCCGCAAAATTTGTCGAAGACGGGCTGCTTTGGTTTATGATTTTAGCATTATGTATAATTAATTTACTTTACTTCGGTCTAGTGGGCTATTTTCTTAATAAAATGAAAGCTTGACTAATTTTTTAAATGAGTGTGAAGCGTAACAGCATACCCCCTCAAATTAAAAAAAAAAATAGCATATGAGACATCAAAAACCTAGATTCATGAAATTATGGTCCTTATGTTAACATTGAATGACGGTGTGGTCATGTGTTAAGCACGTGTTAAACGTTTCGAGAGTAAGGCAGTAAAATCACAATAGAAATCAAAAATATTATGTAATATATATGGAAATAGAAATAAAAAGTAAATATAATAGATATTATATGACGTAAAATAAAAAAACCTAAATCGGGAAAAAAAAATATTTGATGATTAAATCACATGCGAAGAAGAGAACTCCAGTTCGTGTGAAGAAGATGAAGTCGCCAATGAAAAAAATGACGAAGTCGCTGGTGGAGAAGAGGAAAGAAATCGTATATGGTAATAATTTGTCTATTTTCGTGGTCCCAAATTAGTGGGTTTGTCAATTTTTTATTTTTGAAGTGGGTGTGGTCTCGGATTCGAGATTTCGTTTGTAGATTAATGTGACATGGATAGGATGTCCTTTATTGAGATAAATGATATTTTGAAGAAAGATTTACACGTATGTTCTTCCTACAATTTAATGAATGTAGGTTTTCAAGGTATCGGATGCTATTTTTTGAATTTTGGTGGCATGTCGTTACACGCGTCAGAGATAAGTGGTTAAAAATATTATTAATCCTATAATGTATTTACCATAGTGGTCAAATTTAATAACAGGGTGTTTTCAGACTCAAAAGAAGATGAACGCAATCAAATTAATGTAACCCTAAGGAAAAATAAAAAGCTCTCCTGACCTCTCTTATTTCATGCAATAAATTTTCTTTTGGCAAAATGGCTTTGTTCATTTGGTGGTTTCCAATATTTTTCTAGCGTTCATGTATTAGAATGAAGCACCATGGTCACTATGGCATCCATTACTTGTTCAAAAGTGAATTGTTTAGGAGAAAAAATCAGACGGCACAGGGAACCCCAATCTCAAATGCTATCAAGCATATTCGACGGATGAGCCGAGCTAAGAAGCGAAGAATTGATTATGTTCTCCAATTTAATGGGATAATCAATGGTGTTCTAAGAGCCGTTGCATCAGAAACTCCCATCACAGAACAAGAGGTAAACGAAAGAATAATATCCCATCACAGAATAAGCTGTTACCTATACCGCTTACTGCCAGATCGCGGTAGCGAAACGTACAAAACCTTCAAAATACACGTAAAATCAGAGTTCTCTGTGCCGGTACTTGTAGAGAATCCCTTGATGCAAAAAAACCGGCTTGATCCTGTTTAAAAAACTTCGTAAAAACTGAAGTTTACCGCAAAAAAACCGGGGTTACTGCAAATCTAATTAAAAATATAAATAAAATAAATTTAAATAAAAAAATAACAGTTATGAAAATTATGAAAATTTATTTTATATTTATTTATTATGAAAAATCTACCGATTATTCATAAAACTTACACGGAAACTTTTGCGGTAAGTGATACACACATCATATCGTTTTCAACGTCTCTGAAAAATGATCACGTGTTGAGATAACGAATGGGACATCTAATGATTTGACAACCGTGATGGGACGAGGAAGAAGAAAAAAAACCTCTATTATTGTACTCTGCTTTTCATATGCTTAGGTTACAAGGAAAGGGACTACAACAATATGACACGAAAACGGACAACGTGGTGATGGATTGATAATAAAAAAAATTAAAAAAAAAAATTATTTAAAAACAATCTTGCTAAGAATGATTGATAATGGAGCCAAGAGGAGTGGACCCAAGTGGATGCTCAATAATTAGCTCTCGCCGCATAAGTCTAAATTGTTGACAAAAATTCAATTCTGAGAGAGTCACAATGCAGGGTGAGAACGAGAAAATGGTGGCAAACTACGTATATCCGCTATCATTCGTTGTGCCACTGCTCCTAGACTCTGCACTAACTCATGGACAAAGGCCGATTCGCCGCTCTTGGATTGTGCCATCTCTGTCACTGCCCAAAGAAATCAAACTACTCGAATCGAAACCCTAGAATCTTCGTTTCACCAAAAATCGAGTGCTTCCTCTGTACATTAATTCAATACAATTTTAATGATTTCAATATGGGTATTTTAATAATTTCACACATTTAACCCCTCACGTATGTAAAACACAACCTTATAGTGATCACACGGTCATTCAATGTTAACATAAGGACAACAATTTAATGAATGCAGGTTTTTATGTTCTCGGATGGTATTTTTCGAATTTGGGGCATATCGTTACACGCGTTAGAGATAAGTAGGCAAAAGTGTAATTAATCCTATAATTTATTTACTCTAGTGGTCAAATTTGATAACAGGGTGTTTTGGGTGTGCTCTCTTCTACCTTTTAACCATTTCGGCTGTGAGCTACATTATGACACCACTATAGAATATCACATGAATTATATATCGGTATGTCACATTATTTTAACGATCACCAGTTTGATAATGATATTAATAAAGACGCATATTGTATTTTAGTAATCAATGGTTAGTTTAATGAACACATTCCGCTATATATTAATATTTTAACTAAACTATTTATAATTTTAACAAGAAAAAAAAAAACCAAGTAATTTTTTGTTAGAGTTTTGTACAACTTGAGTTTCTTTTTTAGATTGTATAATTCTAATTAGAAGGTCTCCTCACATTATGTATTAGAAAAATTTTATTTCATTTTTATGACTATAGTTGTCATTATAAATAAATTTTGTTCCTGACATATTTGTCATTAAATATAGTTTTTAATGACATGTGTTGTCATATGATTGGACTCAAGTCTTCCAAATAAGAAAAAGTTTTCCAATGGTATACTTTTGGAAGAATCTTTTTAGATGCGATTGATGCAGGAAAATGACTATGAGAGTTGGATTAAAAAAAAAAAAAAAACAAAAAAACAAAACCAGGACCATAAATAATAACTAGCGATCCTAATTCAGTAAGGCTAGCGAAGGGATCAGAAGAACTCCCACCACTTCTTCAATCAATTCTGTTCCTTACGTACTTGAGGACTCCTGACCTCTCTTATTTCTTGCAATAAATTTTCTTTTGGCAAAATGGCTATGTTCATTTGGTGGTTTCCAATATTTTTCTAGCGTTCATGCATTAGAATGAAGCGCCATGGTCACTATGGCATCCATTACTTGTTCAAAAGTGAACTGTTTAGGAGAAAAAATTAGACAGCACAGGGAAACCCCAATCTCAAATGCTATCGAGCATGTGCAACGGATGAGCCGAGCTAAGAAGCGAAGAATTGATTATGTTCTCCCATTTAATGGGATGATCAAGGGTGTTCTAAGAGCCGTTGCATCAGAAACTTCCATCACAGAACAAGAGGTAAACGAAAGAATAAAAAAATGTAGTAACATGTACATTCTACATTGCACGCAAGGGCAGAGTTACATGAGGCCTAATGGGGTCAAATGGCCTGTTTAAATTTTGAAAATTGTAATTGTTATCTTAATTTTTTTATAAAGTTTTAAAATGGTAACACAGATTTATATGATCTTTCTAAATTTGTCCTTAAAAAAAATTCAAATTTGGCCCCGACTAGAATGCATACACGACATTTCCAGCAATAACAATAATTAAATAAAAATACGCGTACCATGCAATTTCAAGATTTTAATATTAATTTTAATTACAAGCCCTACGGCTACGTATTACTTGTATTTTATTTTTATCGAGGTTTGAGTTTTCGGGGTAATCAGTGGGTTATCGCCGGATTGGGTAGCGTAATGCAAAATCCTCAAAATACTCATAAAATCAGGGTTCCCCGCGCCGCTACTTGTAGAGAATCCATTGATGCAAAAAACCTGTCCGACCCAGTTAAAACACCGGAGTTACCTCAATTCTAAATAAAAATATAAATAAAATAAATTTAAATAAAAAAAATAAATGTTATAAAAATTTATTTTATAAATATTTAATATTAAAAATCTATAGGTTACTTTCTCGAAAAACTCACGATAAACCATTAAGAGATATACCCGTAAAATCTTACCTCCGATATTTACTTTTTACTATATACCACTATAAGACAAACTAGATTACATCAAAACGTCTTCGAAATAATGATCACGAGTTGAGATAACGAATGGGACATGTAATGTTTTGACAACCGTGACGGGATGATGAAGAAGAAAAAAATTTCAATTATTTTACTCTGCATGATTCACCTGCTTCGGTTACAAGGAAAGGCACTACAACAATATGACACGAAAAGAACGTGGCGACGGATTGATAAAAAAATAATAATAATAATAATAATTTAAAAAAATTGTGCTTTGGTGGAGAAGAATGACTAAGGCCATCTCCAACCCACACACTATAACATCAAATATGCCGTTTTTTTTCCTCCAACCACACTGCAAAACCAACACCAAATTTGCAGTGGTGTACAGTGCCGCGCCAAATTTGGCGTGGCACTGTTCACACGGCAATTTTTTTTTTTTTTTTTTTTTTTTATATATATATATACATAACCTTACAAATATTTTTAAAACACCAAAATTCATAAATTGACTACAAAAATACATTAAAACAAAATAACAATACATAAAAATTTAAACATAGATTACAAAATTTAAATTAAACACACAAAATAAAATAAAAACTAAAAACAATAACATAATTTTAAAAGACATAATAAATACTTAAAACACAATTTGATAACCGGGAAAATGATTGGTAAGTACTAAATTATTTTAATCACTTAATTAAAAAATATCACCATTATAATTATTTATTGAAATATTTATTAATAAAGAGATTGTTTTGTTTTAATAATATAATAATGGTGAATAGTATTTTTAGTGTGAAATTTGGTGTTGTGGTTGGAGTTGGAAAAAAATTTGGTGCTAAATCAACACAAAAGTTGTGTTGAATTAACACCAAATATAGAAATTGGGTTGGGGTTGCCCGAGCCAAGAGGAGTGGACCCAAATGGATGCTCAATAATTAGCTCTCGCCGATATAAGTCTAAATTGTTGACAAAAATTTCATTGCGAGCAAGTCACAATGCAGGGTGAGAAGGAGAAAATGGTGGCAAACTACGTGCCGGTTTACGTGATGCTTCCGGTGAGTCAATACTCTGGCCCTCTAACAATAGATGGTAATGCCCCCTGAATCTGAAGATGTGCGTTGAATTTGGAACTCAGTTGGACGCGGTGACGAGGGAGAACGTGGTGGGAGACGCGGAGACGCTGGAGAGGCAGCTGAGGGAGTTGCAGAGGATCGGCACGGACGGCGTGATGACAGACGTGTGGTGGGGCATCGTGGAGTCAAAGGGCCCCAAGGAGTACGACTGGAGCGGCTACCGAAGCCTCTTCGAGCTCGTGCGGCGCTGCGGCCTCAAGATGCAGGCCATCATGTCCTTCCACCAGTGCGGCGGCAACGTCGGCGACGCCGTCTTCCTCCCCTTACCCGCCTGGCTCTCCGATGTCCCCGGAGCCTTCTACACCGACCGCCGAGGCACCGCCAACCCCGAGTACCTCTCCCTCGGGGTCGATCACCGCCGCCTCTTTCATGGAAGAACCGCCCTCGAGGTACCAAAATGCTACGCTGCTTCCCCCAGAATATAAAATTAATAATATCTTCCATCTTTCTTTCCTTTCCTATACACAGCTTTACAGCGACTTCATGAAGAGCTTTAGAGAGGCTATGTCGGACTTCATAGACTCGGGTTTCATAATCGACATCGAAGTGGGCCTGGGCCCCGCGGGAGAGCTCCGGTACCCGTCTTACCCGGCCACGCAAGGATGGGTCTTCCCCGGGATCGGAGAGTTTCAGGTGATTACTGTAATGACAATCTAGTACCAAAAGCAATATATATCACTATAACAGGCTGAAATGTCAGTGCTACGACAAGTATCTCGAAGCCGACTTCAAAGCTGCAGCGGCCGCCGCGGGCCATCCCGAGTGGGAATTGCCGGACGATGCTGGGCAGTACAACGACACCCCAGAAGCCACGCAGTTCTTCAAGCCCGGCGGGACTTACGCGACCGAGAAAGGCAAGTTCTTCTTGGCTTGGTACTCCAACAAGCTGCTCGCTCACGCCGACAACATCCTCGAGGAAGCCAACAAAGCCTTCCGCGGCTGCAAACTCATCCTAGCCATCAAAGTAAGTACCGACTCGCGCGCACACACACACAAAAAAAGGTAGTGCCGACGATGATGGAATGGTACGGTTATTTTTTTTTGCTTTTGTTTGGGCAGGTGTCGGGGATCCACTGGTTGTACAGAGTGGCAAGCCATGCGGCGGAGCTCACCGCGGGTTACTACAACTTGGAAGACAGGGACGGGTACCGCCCCATAGCCAGGATGCTGTCGAGGCACTCTGCCGTCTTCAACTTCACGTGCCTCGAGATGAGGAACTCCGAGCGGCCCCACAACGCCAAGAGCGCTCCCCAGGAACTCGTACAACAGGTTATAAATTCACTAAAAAGGACGCTCTAGCCAAGATTACCTCATTCAAACTTGTATGTGCAGGCTCTGAGCAGTGGTTGGCGAGAGGGCATCGAAGTCGCCGGAGAGAACGCGCTCTCGAGGTACGACAGCGAGGCTTATAACCAGATCCTTCTGAACGCTCGGCCCAACGGAGTCAACAAGCTCGGGCCGCCGGAGCACAAGATGTACGGCGTGACGTATCTCCGACTCTCTCCGGATCTCATGCTGACCAATAACTTCAATCTGTTCACGTCATTTGTGAAGAAAATGCACGCCGATCAAGTTTGGCTCAATCTATCCACTTTTTCTTCTTCTTGCAGTGTGATCACTGATCAAGGAGTGTAGATTCTCAATTTTTGCCCTGTCTCGTTGTTTGTTGTTGGTGGTTTCAGGATTTCTGTCCGGATCCGGAGATGTACAACCACCGGATTGTTCCTTTGCCTCCGTCGAAGCCGAAGATTCCGATCGAAGATCTAATGGAAGCAACGAAGCCGGAGAAGCCGTTCCCTTGGGCGAAAGAGACTGATATGAAGGTCGACGGTGGTGGTGGACTCTACTACTGGATTGCAAGGCTCTTTAGGTTTTAGATGTCACTGGAAATCGAAGTCATCTAGTTTCAATAATTGCCATACAGAAATGGCTATGTAGATATGCTATGATCAATAAGTTCAACTACGAGCATTTCATCAAACAGTTAGCAGGCAGACCTTATCTGGAAATAAGAGCCATCGTTGAACAGAAAGACTCTTATCAAATATTAACTATTTTAAATCATCTAGAAATCTAATAATCAAACCATGATTAGTGTGAATGTAGCGAAAAGCTAAACCAAGAACAAAAGTGAAGGAGAGAGCGTTTCGGTAATTTGGTAAAATGAAAACGCGACCCAGTTCGTACCCAGGCTCAGACGGTTTAGTATTTTATTTCACTCATCCTATAATAAAAAAAAATGAAAAAATAAATAAAAATATGGAGCTAGGTAGCTCTATGGAGATGCGGGGTATCGATCCCCGTGCCTCTCGCATGCTAAGCGAGCGCTCTACCATCTGAGCTACATCCCCGATTGCTGATAAATTCTTTTCTTTTTTTTATATTCTATTTCCTTGGATCTCGTGATTAACTCGAGCAGCTATATTACATAGTAGATTGGTTAGTGATTTTGGTAGGTCGATAATTTCCTAATTATTTGGGGAATTTGGAATATAAATTTATATCTATATTTCAATTTTTTTTTTTTAAAACATTATACATTTACTCTTTCATAAATAATTAAATGACCACTCACCCAAAATTCTCCTATTAGTTCTAGATCAATAATATATCTTTTGCTTTATTATCGGGCCGTTTACAAATATTCTCCAAATAAAAATAATACACAAACCAAGATCGAGTCTAGAGAATTCTCTCATTTTTCTTTTTATATGACTAAGTGCAAAGAATAAAAGGATAAATTATCATTGATACAACTAATTATTATAGCCGACAAAGCTATTTTTCAGGAAAAACTTTTGGGCCTTCCTAATTTGAGGGGGCCTCAAGCCGTTTGCAGAATCGGCCGGTACTGATCACAGGTTGTTCCTCTTTGAGTTTTGAGAAACTTTTGTTTTTTTGTTTTATATATTTTTTAATCGTACGTTCCTGTGTACCTCAATGAAATGAGCAATGTAATTTTTTGGAAGCAATGGTGGTGTTGAAAAGAGGCTTCCATTATGTTATTTTTTTTGTTGTGTTTTTGGCTCTGGCAATAATAAAGAACACAGCCGGGAATAGAAAAACGCTTGAAAGTTTTATCCGAACCAGACATGGATTGGACGAAGAAAACACGGTACGTAAATTCTTTTAATAATTTTATTTACGTTCATGCAAATGGAATTTTTCTTAAATATCGATTCTAAAGACTGCAATTGAAAATGTACTTCTAAGTTAAGATTGCCTTTGAGAGAAATCATCAATTTCAGGCCTTTCTAAAAGCTTTTGACCATCTCACGAAATCAATTCCAAGGAGTGCTTCGAAGTGTTCATTTTCAATAAACCAAAAACCCCTTTCGTGTCGCGGAGGAGAATATTCCGTTGACCGGTTTCCAAGCCGGTCCGGTCAGAGATACCTGACTTACACGATATCTCAGTCAACTTATAGAACCCGGCCTAGGACTAGGGTTAGGGGTGCATCACCGCCGGTTTCCGATGCTCCGGCGCCCTCTCCGGCAGAGTCTCCGGCGCCAGTTTATTCGCCGGAAGATGTGTATCTCCCGATTGGAATGTTCGAGCTTGCTCCGGTGCCTCCACTTCAAAGGCCTTCTTCTTCTTCTCCTCCGGCGGCGCTGTTTTCTTCTCCGGTGGAGGGAAAAGGTGGGGTGACACGGATAATCGTGCTGATCGGAATGGGGGCAGGGGTGTTCGTGGCCCTCGGGGCACTTCTGCTCTGCTGTCTCACCGCTGGTGCTAAACGCCAGAACGGAAACAAAGACGATAAGCCTCTTCTAGCTTTGTCGTCCACTACTTACTCCGGCGGTATGTTTTCTTTCTTGAACTTTTGATTTTTCATTTCAACATCATGTATAATAAACAATTAAATACATATATATTAAACCTTTAAGTGCAAATTAGGAAGTATAATTTTTAATCTTTAATACATTAGTGAAATTTAAACTAACTCCTTAACCTTAACAAGGAGCGTTCCACCCAATAAATAGGCGGTGCACCTTTTATTCCATCATGATTTTTGTTACTCCATCTATATACTTACTCCGGCTGTAGATGTTTATTTTATGCATGTTATGTATGATAAATAACTAAATACACATCTTGGACGTTTTTTAGTACGAATTGCAAATATTAATTTTAAACTTCAATATGAACATTTTTTTACATCCGTGGTGGAATTTGAACGTAACGACCTAAAGCAAAAGAGGTAGGTAGTAAACTTATATTCTAATGCCGGTCACTTATTTATTATGTAATTAAGTTCTTTGAAAACAGTTGGGGTGAATCTAAATCCAATATAATTTACATGTGCATGTGATTTCATTTTTCATCTTTAGTTTGCTTAACTAAAAAGTAGTAACAAATCTAGCTTTTGATCTTTCTTTTTTTCCGCAAAATTTCATTGACTTGGAAAACAACATAAAGAAATAGATTTCTAAATAGAATTCCACAGATTCCATATGAAGAAAAGAGTAGTTGATTGGTTTATGATGATTGAAAATAAAAAGTTGTGATCTCATTCTCATCCAAAGAATATATATATATATATATATATATATATATATATATATATATATAGGGTCATCACGTAACAGCTCTATGAAGTTAAGTAGCTCAGGCATCAAGGAGGTGAATAGGAGAGATGGGCAGGTGTCAACCAATATCGGGAGCCAAGAACAAGTGTCTGAAGCAGCAGCCACAACCACCGCCGGAGTTCCTCAACTCAAAACCCCTCCTAGAAAGGATCCGCCGGAGCCTCCACAACCGCCGCCGCCGCCGCCTCCCGTACGCGCCGCTCCTCCGCCGCCTGGCCGGGCGCCGCCCGCTCCCCCAAAAGCTCTGCCCGGGAAAATGCCGTCCAACGCCCCGAAACCGCAACGCAAAGCTCAGTCCAGCGATGACGAATCCGGATCCCAAAAGGCCAAGCTCAAGCCTTTCTTTTGGGACAAGACCGTTCTCACTAATACCGATCAGTCCATGGTTTGGAATGAGATCAGATCCGGGTCCTTCCAGTAAGTCCCTCCTTCACCAACAATTTTATTTCCATCTCAAATCAACATTCTATGTCTCTTCTCGCTTAAATTAAATTATTTTACGTCAATCGCTTAAGAAATGAAAATCAGGATCCTTGGTCTCATTTGTGTGTCTCGCATCAAAATGTACTTGGTCGTCACATTTTTAATTATATTTTAAAAATTATTAAAAAATAAAAACATGACTTACTTTCATTGGGGCACAATAAATGAGACGTGAAAATGGGGACATATGATTTGGAGTCAGAAAAAAGGATAATTTAAACGGTGAGACATGAAACGAGGACATAAGTTGTGTATTTTATGTGTTGAGAGTCGCAAAGGTTTTTCATTTTCCTTCGTACAGATTCAACGAGGAGATGATAGAGACGCTGTTCGGGTACAGCAGCTCGGACAAGAACAAAAGCCATGGCAAGAAAGACTCGTCGGGCTCGGAATCCACTCAGTACGTTCAGATCCTCGAGGCAAAGAAGGCGCAAAACCTTGCCATCCTTCTCAGAGCGCTCAACGTGACCACCGAAGAGGTCGTCGACGCTCTCCGACGAGGCAAAGTTTCTCACTCTCGACAAAATCATCTTCTTCTTTTTTTTGTTTGTTTCTCACGCGTTGTGTTGTTTTGGTCAGGGAATGAGCTTCCGGTAGATCTGATCCAGATACTGTTGAAGGTGGCGCCAACGACGGAGGAGGAGCTGAAGCTCAGGCTGTTTTCCGGCGACCCGTCTCAACTGGGCCCCGCAGAGCGGTTCCTAAAAGTGGTGGTGGATATACCGTACGCGTTTCAAAGATTAGACTCGTTGCTTTTCATGTGCTCCTTCGAAGAGGAGTCCTCTACCATCACAGAATCTCTCACCACTCTAGAGGTGATAATCTAACCGATCACTTCATCTTCGTACCTACACCGAAAATAGCCGGTTTAAACGTCCGATATTGTTAAATAATTTGGTAAATATCAGATATATAGTCAATTTCATATATTTACAAATATAAATTTTAAGCAAATAATCACAGCCGTATATTAAACCACGTCATCGTTTATGGTTATTTATTTAAGATTTACTAAACGTTGACTATTTAACAATATCAAATATTTAAATTCACTATTTTCTTAATTTTTTGTATTTATTTTTGGATTAAACTGCTAGTTTTTTTATCATTTTTCTTAAAAGAGAATTCATCAGCTACCCACGTTTCGAGAAAACAAAAAAAATTATGAGATAAAACCTCACTTGTAGAAACAGATAATCTCCTAGTGCCTAGTCTTCTGACACTTTTAATTTGGATGTAATGAATTATCAGGTGGCTTGCAACAAAGTAAGAAGCAGCAGACTATTCCTGAAGCTTCTAGAAGCAGTACTGAAAACCGGAAACCGAATGAACGACGGAACATACCGGGGAGGAGCGCAGGCGTTCCGGCTCGACACGCTCCTGAAGCTCGCAGACGTGAAAGGCACGGATGGCAAGACCACGCTCCTCCACTTCGTCGTGAAGGAGATCATCCGCTCCGAGGGTGACCGAGTCCTCAGATCCGCCGCCTCGCCCTCGCCGGAAAACAGCCGCTCCGGCAGCTCCCTCGGCCTTGCGGTGGTCTCCGGCCTCAGCGACGAGCTCGAGGATGTCCGGCGAGCCGCGGCCGTGGACGCCGACGCCGTCGCCGCCACCGTGGCGCGGCTCAACCACTCCCTCGCCCGGACCAGAAAGTTTCTCGACGGAGAGATGAGCAATGTTGTGGTCGAGGAGGGCGGCGAGTTTTCCGAAGCGCTGGCCGGGTTTGTGAAGAGAGCGGAGGGTGACGTGGCGGGATTGACGGAGAGGGAGAAGAGGACGATGGGTTTGGTGAAGAGCACGACGGACTACTTTCACGGCAGCGCGGCAGGGAAGGACGAGGGGCTTAGGCTGTTTGTCATTGTGAGGGATTTCTTGGTTATGGTGGACAAGGTTTGCAGAGAGGTAAGGGCTTCCGAGTCGGCGAGGCCCGTGGCAAGGGGTTCGGCGGCTGGGAATGTTTGTGGTTCTTCGTCGGAGAGTGTTCACTCGCTGTCGGATTTCCGGCAGAGGCTTTTTCCGGCTATTGCTGGGCGGCGGGTCGAGGATGATTCTAGTTCTGGCTCCGACGACGAATCTTAATATGTTGACATCGTTGTCCTAATACAAAGAGAAAGGCAGCCTTTTTCAAATGTACAGGAAAACAACATTAGATATTCTTAGTTTAGTTTGTCAAGTTTTGCATTTTTTCAAATTTTTTTAACTTTTCTTTACGACTAGAGTGGGCTCCACATTAGTTTCCACATAAGAGTACTATAGTCATTTAGCTAAATTGAAATTTTTTGAAAAATAGCCAGCATTTTATATATATTGCTATATAAGGATTAACCGAAATAAACTATAATACTGATTATATTACCCTTACTAATTAACCAAACGGATTAATTTTTTTAATCGGCTAGACTTTATATCTGTTTATGTGTAATTAATTTTTTAATTCACTGTGGACTGTGCTGGTCGAAGTGGTGGCCTAATGGTGCTTTGGAAAAATACTATTGGGTTCTCAGTGCGCTCCTATTCTAGATTTCATGTGGAAGGATCGGTGAAAGAAGAAGATGGCAGGGAATGGGTTTTTTTTGGGCTTTATGGGGATCCAGTGGCTTCTCAGCGGAAGTTCTCTTGGGAACTCGTTCGTAGGTTGTGACCTTGGCCGAATTGTGCGTGGCTTGTGGAAGGAGACTTGAACGAAGTGACGTCGAATTCGGAGCTAAGTGGATAGAGATCGCGAGGCCCCGGGCTCATTGAAGATTTCCGGGGAATGATGGTTGATTGTGAGCTCAGTGTTCTTTGCTTTGAGGGTGAAAAGTTCACTTGGCATCGTAGCATTTTACCGGATAGCAGTGCGGGGATATTGGATAGGTGCCTTGGGAATCCTGAGTGGGCTGAGCTCTTTCCTTTGGCTACAGTCCACCATCTTGAGTTCTGGGGGTCCGATCATAGACCGCTGCTCTTAACCTCGACGGGGCAGCCTCTGAAGGGGGGAAAACGGACTCCTCGCCGTTTCTTTTTTGAAGAGGCTTGGTGCCGAGAGGAGGGGTGCGATGAGGTGGTCCGGCAAGCATGGGAGTCGGCTTCGGAGGAGAAGGTGAATAATCGGATTTCGTCTTCTCTCAAGCGTTGTCGGATGGTTCTGAACAGGTGAAGCTCGGATAAACGCCGCGGGCTACGGGACCGGATCGAGAAACAAAAGGATATCTTCAAAAGGGTTAGTACTTCGGGTGCGAACTACGAGGCTGAGGTGGTTAGAAGGGAAGAACGGCAACTCGATGCTCTTCTTGAGAAGGAGGAGATGTATTGGCGTCAGAGAAGTCGAGCTATGTGGATGAAATGCGGTGAAAAGAACTCTAAATTCTTTCATCGCATGGCATCGGCGAGAAATAAGAAGAATACGATCCGGGGGATGTTTGATGAGGAAGGTGTGTGGGTCGAGGGATCTCATGGTATCGAGAAGGTTGTTTCGTCCTTCTTCTCGGCCCTTTTCACATCGGATCGGCCGAGTCAGGAGGTGATGGAAATGGTGTGTGACTCGGTGTCCCCGACCATTACGTTAGCCATGAACGAGGATCTTCTCCGTCCTTTCACCGGTGAGGATGTGAAAAGGGCGGTGTTTGAGATGGATGCTATCAAAGCTCCGGGAACGGACGGCTTTTCGGCTCTTTTCTATCAGCGATACTGGGACACGGTGGGAGATCGGGTGGTGGAATTCTGCTTGAGTGTCTTGAACGACTGTAGACCGGTGAGCGAGTTTAACAACACCATCATTACGCTTATCCCGAAGGTTGACAAGCCGGTGTATGTCAAGGAGTTCCGACCGATTAGCCTTTGCAACATCATCTATAAGGTAATTTCTAAATGCCTTGTGGATCGGATGAGAGGTACGATGGCACTGTCGATCTCGGAAAATCAGAGTGCTTTCGTCGGGGGTTGTCACATTTTTGATAATGTCTTGATATGTTACGAAGCGATCCATACCATGGACCGAGGACGATATATATGGCAACGGAGCTTGCGCGGCGCTTAAGATTGATATGGCCAAGGCATATGATAGAGTTGAGTGGCCCTTTCTCGAGAGGATGATGATGAAACTTGGGTTTGAGGACCGGTGGGTGGAAAAGATCATGAGATGTGTTACTTCGGTGAGCTTCTCGTTTAATATTAATGGCGAGGTTTGAGGCCGAGTAGTCCCGGAAAGAGGACTACGTCAAGGGGATCCCCTATCTTCGTTCCTCTTCCTCTTCTGCTCCGAAGGCCTCTCCTGCCTACTTAAAGACCGTGAATCGCAACAACGTATTCGTGGGGTTCGTTTTGGCAGCAATAATCTTTTCGTCTCACACATCTTCTTTGCGGACGATAGCATAGTCTTCTTCAAGGCTAATACTGAGGGGTGTGCGGAGGTCGCTCGATGTCTCTCTTGGTATTCGGACGCCTCGGGTCAACTTATCAACTATGCTAAATCGGGTATTTGCTTCGGATCGACGGTGGACGAGGATCACGGGGCTGCTCTTGCGGATATGCTACATGTCTCGGTTACAAAATGTCATCAAAAGTACTTGGGGCTGCCTACTTGCGTGGGGAGAAAGAAACGGGATATCTTCGCCTTCGTCCAGGAGAGAGTGTGGAATAGGATAAACTCGTGGCGCGGACTCTACTTTTCTCATGCCGGAAAAGAATTCCTAATTAAAGCAATCCTGCAAGCTATTCCTAGTTACGTGGCGAGTTGCTTCCGTCTTCCTCAAGGTCTTGTGAATGACATTCATAAAGCCATAGCGAGTTTTTGGTGGGGAGACACGGGACAACATAAGAAAATACATTGGTTCAAGTGGTCGGAGCTCGCGACACATAAGTCGGTTGGTGGCCTTAGCTTTCGAGATGTGGGGAGATTCAACCAAGCGCTTCTTGCTAAGAATGTGTGGAGACTCATTAGAAGGCCGGATAGCCTTGTTGGACGGGTGTTTCGGGAAAGTTACTACGCCACCGGTGACATTCTCAAGGCCCATTGTAAGTCATCGGGATCTTTTATTTGGAGGAGCCTGTGTTGGGGTAAAGAGATTATCAATCGGGGTTCTAGGTGGAGAATCGGAGACGGCGAGAACACGTCGGTGACCGAGGATAGATGGATCCCGCGGTCTCCTTCCTTCAAGCTAACTGAGAACCTGATGATTTCGGCCGACCTACGTGTATCCGAGCTCAAGATGAGCTTGGGCTCTTGGAACATACCGCTCATCACGGCGATGTTCGCCCCTGAAGATGTGGACGCAATTCTTAGCATTCCGAAGAGCCATGGAGGTGGGCCGGACAAGCTCCGATGGCACTACTCCAAGGATGCGGAATATACGGTGAAAAGCGGGTACCGAGTTGCGATGGAGAACACGACCACTGCGAGCCCCTCCTCTCCTTCCGGTAACATAGCTTGGTGGAATAAGCTTTGGAGCCTCAACATCCCACCCAAGGTTAGACATTTTACTTGGCGTGTTTGTCATGGCTGGATTCACGTCCGTGCCTCCCTTCTAAAACGCCATATCATCCACGATGCTCGCTGCCCGGTGTGCGAGATGGAGTTGGAAACGGTTTTTCATGTGTTTTGGGGCTGCCCATGGTTTAAGAAAGTTTGGAAACTTGCGGGATTTAAAGATATGATCAAAACTTTCCAGCCCGGTGACACGGTGGGACTTCTCATCCATGCCTCGAAGACCCTAAAGGTTAGTGATTTTGAACTCTTTCTTGTAGTTGTGTGGGAGCTTTGGAATCACAGGAATAATATGTGTTCGGAGAAGAAGAGTTGGGAACCCGGTGATCTTCTTGAGTGGTCGGCCGGTTTCCTTCGTGAGTTCCAGCAAGTGGCGGCGAGCGATCGGAAGGCGGAAGGTAGCGACAAAGCTTCGACATGCAGGTGGACACCGCCCCCGGTGGGCTCCGTCGCGGTTTCGGTGGACGCGGAAGTGAGGCAAGAAGGACGACGTATAGGCCTCGACATGGTTGCGCAAGACTCTAAAGGAGATGTGTTGGGCTCAGAAATTGTGGTGCTTAATCTCGGGCTCTCCCCTCAAGCTTCGGAAGCGTCGGCGATTATCCAAGGTATGCTTTTTGCCTTAGATTTGGGATGAGTGCATCTTGTTTTGCAATCCGATTGTCTTGAAGTTATCTCGGCCATTCGGAAGGGTCTTTCGATGGCCACGGAACTTGGCACGATCATAGATGATATTTTGTTGCTTATTCCTAGATTTGATCATGTTGAGTTCATTTTTCACCCACGTGGTTGTAATAAAGCCGTCCATAAGATGGCGAGCTATGCTCTTAATTTCGAAACGGGCGCCCGGTGGTTGGGATCGGCTCCTCCTATCGTTATCGATGAAGCGATGAACGATCGCCGCAGTATTAGCTCATGATGTAACCACGGTATTCCTCCGCCATCTAAGTGAGGGTTATTAATATATTCGCACGTGGTCCCGTCCACGGTTCAAAAAAAAATGTGTAATTAATTTTGGGATAGAATCAATTGAAATTGTTGTGTCCGAATCTGTTTTTCACACAAAATCTCCTCTTTTTTGTAAAGTTTATGATTGTCTATGTTTCTTTTGGTTAATGTCGGTTTATGTCATGTGTAGAAAATATATAAAGCATGACAATTTAAAATTATTCGGTTAAATGTAAATATGATTAATCAGGTGCGGAGAGTTTTCCTTCAACGCACGCTATGACGTTCAACATGATCTCGAGTGACAATGTGAGATGGGGAGACTTAGTTCTTGTCTAGAGTTTGAGAGTGATGAAGAGGGAAAGAGAGAGTTTGAGAGATAATTTGAACATAATTTTGTCTTAGCTTAAAGTTTGGGCACTGTAGGTTTCTCGCCATTCTCAAATTTGAAATTGCATTTTAGCAACTGTTTGGGTAAGTTATGTTTATTAGCCACACGAATTATTATCAGTAGGAAAAAGACTTACTTACCCTTACACATCATTCCTGCCGAGTGACAATTATGCCAATGAAAAAAAAAATAGCATTAACTACTAACGCGATTAATGAGGCAAACTTAATGCTACACACGAAACCAATTATACACTCTGAGAAGGAAATCAAAACATCAAACCAGTCAATACTCCATACTCGCTGAAAAAACTGAAGAACAAACTCAAAGCTCCCGTAAAGAGGCAAATTTGTATGGATTATTGGTTATGAATACTAAAATTTCAATGTTTTTTATTTTTGAAAATATCTACTGAATGGAGAGCAATGGAGTACCATTTTGTTATCGAAGAGGTACGAGAAGTACTTCTAATATCTAAAAAAGTACATGCACGAATATATTTTCAAAAACTTTTTACGTTTTATCGTACGAAGATGAAATTTTTGAATTTTTAAAAACTTTATGTATTGTAAAAATCTATAATATAGTGAAGTTATATTTTTTCCGATTAATAATCTTAAAAAAATATGCAGATGAAGACGAAAAGTCGTGCCAAAAAAGGTCAAGGTTCGAAAAGACTAAAATGGCTGAAATTGTTGAAGGAGAGGTATGTTCTAAAGTTTTGAATGCCATTTACATTTTTAGCTTTATACAGAACTGGTAATTTTTAGTAATTTTAAATTGTGTATTGAACAAGTTGGCAATTAGGTATTAATATTGTTGGTAACTAGTAATTTTCTTAATGTTATATTTTAATATGAATATGTATGAGATTTCGTTGTGTGTGAACACAATTGGAATCCAAAACAAAAAAAAAAAAGAATCTCGTGATCATAATTTAATGTTATTGATACCATCAAAGATGAACTAAAGAATGCGAAACATAAAACGCTATTAAAAATGGTCCGTTTGGTAATATTCAGGATTTAGAAGGACAAAATTTTCCTAAGTATGTGATACACTTGCTTTTTTTGCAGCAAGTGAAAAGCAATAACTCAAAAGAGTTATGGTTTGACATCGGTGGTAACATAGCTTTGTTTACTATGTATGACTTCCAAATAATGTCATGTAAATTAATATCGTGTAACCTTTATTTAGCTTATATTCTTAATATGTGTCTGGAAACTTTGTAGATAGAAAATAACTAGTACTTATTTTGTTTTTACTGATATTGATATTTTTTTGGCTTGTAGTTAATGCTTTATATGTTTTTATACATACTACCATGATTCATATAGTCTTTAATTATGTTCTATTCAAATTGGATAAGCGATGATATGAATTGTGAATTTTGTAGAAAGGTAATAACTAGTAATTGTGTATGTTGTATATTCCGACTTTGTTGTTTATTGGATTTTAATATCAGATAATAACTAATACTTTTAAAAACTAACAGAGTTGAAATGTTGGTCAATACCTAGAGTTCGTGACAGGCTTCATATAGTCAACAACTTGGAGGAAAAATACTTTATCTAAAAGGAACAAAGAAAGGAAGTAATTTGGCGGCTATGTTGCATTCTGATATTGAAGCGACCAATGAAAAACGTGTAGCACTAGAAAACTTGGCAGTTCATGAAACTATGATACTTACAAAACAAAACAATATCAACACAAAACAATATCAACACGAAAGATGAACATCTTTGGCTAGCTAACAATGCGGAAATATTTGTAAATTACCCTTAGGGGAGACTTAGTTTCAAGTCTGTGTAATTCGATGAAAAAATCTGGAAGCTTTGTCATGAAACAATTACAGGAGTACAACTTAGAAGGTTTCTTACAACCACTTCTGGCTTAAGCGTTCAAAGTGGTACCTCAATTCGAAAAGCAAGGACTTACAAAAAAGACCATAGAGCATACCATTCCAAGGATGTTGAAATGGACATACTATAAAAGTGTTGGCTATGGTATGCTATGCAAATGGATTTTCAATAATGTTGAGGTTTGAAAATGTTCCATTTAATTGTCAGTAATTAATGTTAATTATTAAGTAATCTCTGGTAATTTTATTTTCTATGTCGATATCAAGCGGGTCCACACTACAGAATAGGAGCTCGCATTAGGTACCCTAAAAGGGAATATATTAAAAAAGAAGAGTATTTCACACTCCATCAAGATAAGGGAAAAGGCAAAAGCGTAGCCAATAGTTCAGATTTGAACACCGAGTATGTGGAAAAAAAGAAAAAAAACTATAGATGACCTCAGTAATGGGCTTGTATATTCTATATAAATTATATCAATAAACTTGAATCTGAGATGAAGATAGTGAAGACGAAGCTGGAAACGGTTGAAGGTTTAGTCATAGTCATCAAAACAATGATTCAGAAATGATAAAAACTCAAGTCAGAACCAAAAACCTACTAAGGTAAAATATAGAGTAAATATAACGACTTATATTACATTATTAATGTTGTCAATGGTGCCCACAAGAAGAGTTGTAGTCTTTATTTTGTACATTTGATGTAATAAAATCTCACGAAGACTCTTGCTTATGATTGCTTATTCATAAAAACTTGAAACGTTCATTCATTTTTCCTTGTCTGTTTGAAGCTTTACGATAAAACATTAGTCTTTAGTCCATAAACAAACTTAACAACTTACGAAGAGACAAATGTAGATTTGCATGAACAAACTCTTCGTAGTTTGCTTAAAACGATATATTCGCAATCTAAGGGTCAAAGGACTATTGACCTCAGTACGATTGTTAGGAGAATCTATGATGTCTGGTTATGGGGCATTGAGAGTTGGAGACTCTATAGTTCTTCTAGGTATCTTCCGAAGGTACTGAATTGACCAGGGCACTTCTAGAGACAAGATAAGAACAAACCATTTAACCTCTTATGTCTCGAAGTCACTACGTATGAATTGCATCGTGCTTACCTCAATCCTGAAATAAGACATGCCATTTCACAGCTTACGTATTCTCATTTGAGAAAGTCAAAGTTCGGACTCACTATGTGATTCTGAACATGACCTATTGGTGAAGTACTAAGTTGTGAAGATGTCATAAGTAAGTTTGTGAAGTTCTCATTGATATGGAATTCATGTACAAGATTGCTGAAATGCAATGTATATCACCTCATGCTTTGTTCCTTGGAATGTGAATAAATAAACTGGCCAGTATCCGAATTGAGGCTTGACTCTTTTGGATGAAACAATGTGACTTGTTAGCTCCTCGTCAATACATTGTTTCTAACTTATTTACAAGCGACAAAGGAGTTGAGGAAATAACAGCTAGAAGGGTAAAATGGTAATTTTGTAAATCCCGACTAGCTGATGATATTCATGAAGGGTAAACATATATAATATTCAGTGGATCCACTCATCACAATTAGATTGAATTCTTGTGTAGAAAATAAATTCATTTGAACCGAGAGATTTTCAGTGTAAACTCTTTAGTGGAGTCAATTGACATTAAGCTATTTTCGCGAATTTAATTAATTAGTTTTGCCTACATTCAATTAATTAATTTTCGTGAATTTACCAATGGCGTTATGGTCTGAGCCGAAAATATGGGATATTTGTTTAGTAAAATGAAACTTGGGCTATTCCTCCAATAAGAATGACAAACTTGGCTAGTTACAACAATTTTCACTTAATTATTTTCCTTCAAGTTAAACAGAATCCAAAATAGTTAACAAGTGACTACACAAAAATTATAAAAAACTATTTTTGTAATAAAAGTTTTAAACATGCTAATTTTGCGATACAGTGAAAAAAAAAAAGCAATTTCTACTTAAATCATCAAAGAGAAAATTCGATAGTACCTGGTTTAAAAATGGTATATCATTGACTTCCTCAAAATTTATAAATTTAAGGGAGTTCTAAAACTATGACAAAAAACAAACTTCTTTTTTTTGGTTTTAGCCCATGTTTGTCAAACTTTAGAAATATAACCAAATTCGTCACTTGCTCTCTCATACTTTTTTTTCTACACTTTTTTTTTCATAAACACATAAAAACCATATCTATCCAATATGAACTCGAAATTGAGTGATTCCAAATCCTACGGATTCGTTACGCCGAGATCTTCAAAAATAGATCCATTGTGTTTGATGATAAATCATGTTTAATGTCATAGATGTAGAAAAATCACGTTACTGCCTTAGACATGGAAATAACTGAAAATTTTCGGAAATCATCTGAGAATAAATGGAAACATAAATATGATGCATTAAACATGATTTTTCATCAAACACAATGGAATTATTTTTGAAGATGTCGGCGCCATGAATCTGTAAGATTTAGAATCACTCAATTTCGAGTTCGTATGAGATAAATATGGATTTGTGAAGTTTTGATGCAAAAAAAAAAGTTTGAAAAAAGTAAGAGAGAGAAAGTGACGAATTAAAAAACAAGAGAGAGAAAATGTTATCTTTAGAAAAAAAAAACGTTATATTTATTTAAGGACAAATATGAAATTTTAACTCATTATCTTTAATGCCACCTAATATAATTGGCTATTTTATTAAAACTCTTCAAACATGGGCTAAATCTCAAACCTTGTGTTTAAGGTGACCTAGTTAGTTACGAAATTCTAAATTTAATATGAATATCTTATTTTTATTTTTAAATAATTTTTTCGATAATTGTTTTATGCAACTGTAAACTACTAATTACAATTTAAATAAAACTACTAAAAAAATAAGTTTAATTAAACCGAAAACATCAAGATAAAACTATAAAAATGATTATTTTCATACTAAAACGAGGTAATATGAATATGATTTATTTTCATATTAAAAATGAGGTATTTTCAAATAATTCTTACAAAATTATACATGAAAATTTAAGTAGCTACATTAAATACACTCAAATATTTCCTAAATAACTCCATGTTTGAAATCATTCTTGGAATATTTCACGGCCTTAATTACTAAATATTCAGATATAAAAATATGCTTAAAATTATACTTAATACCCACAATATAAATATAAACTATGCTTTGTTTCAAGAATATTATCATCCTTCTATCATCTCCGGTGAGTCTAAAATATAACTTGCTTCTTAAGCAGACCACATAGAATTTAAGTAAAATTTTTAATAGAAAATGCACTTAGAAAATGATATATCCTCATAATAAAAATGGGAAATAGTGTATTACAATTTTTTTTTCAAATATGTAACCCAAATAATTTTCGATTGAAGTTTAAAAATACATGATAAATATGTATGAAATGCACTTATCAATCAACAAAAAAATCAGTTCCACATCCAATTTGACTTGATTATTATTATTGGATTCCCCTCAAATGAGCCTAATATGCTCAAATGCTTTTTGGATTCAAATATGAAATCCTAACCTGAAACGGATTACCCCAAAAGAATATGATATTGATCATACATGGGGCTTTTTTTTTTTTTTTTTTACAGAATAGAGATTTGGGAAATGGCCTTATCTAAAAGTACTTTTGATGTTTTTGACCAAAAACTTATGACACTTTTACTAGTGAGTCCCACGTGAAAGGACTTTTTCACCCTTACTTTTTTTTTCCCTGAACCTTCCTCTCATTTTTTATGAACATCCTCTCATTATTTCTTCATTCAGCCACACACACCAATATATATATATATATATATATATATATATATATATATATATATATATATATATATATATATACACACACACACACACACATACACACACACACACACATATATATATATATATATATATATATATATATATATATATAATATCAGAGAGTGTCGGAAGACGGCGAGCCAAGTTTCGATCTCGGATAAGCAGGCACTGGAATTTTGTGGTGAGGAAGGAAAAAAAATGAAGATTGCTTCTTGATGGAACAACTTTTCTCCTCCCGCTAAACGGCGGCGAGAGACAGATTTTCGCTAGGAAGGTTCATGAACAGCGGCGAGAGAATCGCCCCTCATCAACTGGAGAGATGGCAATTCATTTGTGTATTAATTTTGAAATATGTCTATAATTATTTACATAAATTTGTACACATACATGTCTATAACTATCAAACTTTTAGACATACATATATCTGCAATTATGGTAGCAATTTTGGTCTACTGGTAATCCCACACATACCTCGACGGAGAGGCCATGGGTTCAAGCCTCATGGGCTGCAGAAATGCATGTCCTCTTATGATTTATTCTAAATTATGTAATATTGGTCAATAGTGCCACATGCGCTTTGCACTGCTAATATATCATGTAATCTTGGCCAATAGTGCCACTCCTAAAAAAATATCTACAATTATACAAATTGTAAAAAAAAAATATGTCTATAATTATTGAAATTATAGACATACATGTCTACAATTCCAAAAAAGACAATTTGATCAATTGTGAATATCTACAATTTTAGACGACATGTCTACAATTTGATCAATTGTGGACATCAATGTTTACAGTTACAATTTGTGTCTATACATATCTACAATTACATAAATTTGTAGAAGTACATGTCTACACTTATATAAATTTATAGACATAATACATGTTTACAAATGCATAAATTGCCATTATAGCAAACCAAATATTTTTGTTTCTTGTTATTTAACTGATTTTTTAGTTATAGCAAAATATATGTGTCGTCTTAAAATGGAAAAGATGCCCATATGTTCACGTTCCAATTCCAGTCCATATGAGCTCATTAGAATACCCTCTAGTATGATGATATTCGCCAATTTCTTCCAAATCATCCACCTAGTAAGCAAAGGAAAAAAAATTTACCCAGAACAAAATTATGTTGCAATTCTATATTCACTAAGGTTTAGCCTTTTTAATTCGGGAAAAAGTGAATTGAACAGGAAAAATACATGTACATTGATGTTGACATCACAGATCTTAGCCAAGCAAAATTCCTCAGCATCAACATATGCAAAGCACACCTCCTTGATTTCACACATTACAATATCAATATGGCCGGGTGGTTTAAATAATTTGTCATCATATGACAATGTCAAAAAATTTATTGACATTCATTTTGTCCTATCTCTAAAAAGACAAAATTACCCATTAGACAATTTTCGTAAAACTTGTCTCGTTCTTGTTTTGACTTAGCTTCAAGCTTAACTAATCCTACTCGATATGATTTGTGACAGTGACCTCATGGATCCAAATGAACAAAGCTTGAGCTAACATACTTGGACTCAAAAGTTCACAAACCTTTTCCAAGTTTAGATTAATGTCAACTTACTCCACTAAAGAGTTGACACTGAGAATCTCTCGGTTCAAATGAATTTATTTTCTACTCAAGAATTCAACTTAATTGTGATGAGTCAATCCACTGAATATTATCTACGTTTACCCTTCATGAATATCATATGTTAGTCTAGATTTACAAAATTACCATTTTACCCTTCTAGGTGTTATTTCCTCAACTCATTTGTCGCTTGTGAATAAGTTCAAAACAATGTATTGACGAGGAGCTAACAAGTCACATTGATTCATCCAAAAGAGTCATGACTCAATTTGGACATTGGTCAGTTCATTTATTCACATTCCAAGGAACAAAGCATAAGTGATATACATTGCATTTCAACAATCTTGTACATGAATTTCATATCTATGAGATCTTCACAAAGTTACTCATGACATCTTCATAACTTAGTAATTCACTAATAGGTCCTGTTCAGAATCACATAGTGAATCCGAACTCTAACTTTCTCAAATGAGAATACGTAAGCTATGAAATAACATGTCTTATTTCAGGATTGAGGTAAGCGTGATGCAATTCATACGTAGTGACTTCGAGACATAAGAGGTTAAATGGTTTGTTCTTATTCTGTCTCTAGAAGTGCACTGGTCAATTCAGTACCCTCAGAAGATACCTAGAAGAACTATAGAGTCTCCAACTCTCAATGTCCCATAACCAGACATCATAGATTCTCCTAACAATCGTACTGAGATCAATAGCCCTTTGATCATTAGATTGTGAATATGCAGTTTTAAGCAAACCATGAAGAGTTTGTTCATACAAATCTACATTTGTCTCTTCATATTTTGTTAGGTTTGTTTAAGGACTAAACACTATAGATTATCATAAAGCTTCAAACAGACAAGGAAGAATGAATGAACGTTTACATCAAATAAGACTATATTTTGTTAAGGACTAAAGACTATACATATTTTGTTACAAGTAAGAGTCTTCGTGAGACTATATTACATCAAATGTACATAAATAGACACTACTACTCTTGTTGTGGTCACCATTGACAACAAACTCCCATTTGACTCAAAGAAGATGTCAGTAGTCCTTCATGACTAATCCCTCCCTATGGTGGTCGAAGACCTTGTTCGCTAGGGCCTTGGTGAATGGATCTGGCAGGTTGTCCACCGTTGAGGTCTTCTTCACCACCACGTCTCCGCGCTGCACGATCTCTCGAATCAAATGGTATTTCCTCTCAATATGTTTAAAGCGCTTATGGCTTCGAGGTTTCTTTGAGGTAGCGACAGTCCCAGTGTTATCACAATAAAGGGTCATGGGCTCGTCGACGTTTGGAACGACTTCCAAATACTTAAGGAATTTTTTAAGCCATACAGCCTCCTTGGATGCTTCACAAGCAGCCAAATATTCTACTTCCATTGTGGAGTCGGCAATGCAAGATTGCTTGATACTCCTCCACACAACAAACCCACCATTAAGGATGAACACAGATCCTGAAGTGAATTTCCTGGAATCCTTATCCGCTTGAAAATTGGAATCAGTATATCCCGTCATAGTCATGTCAGTACCTGAATATGTAAGCGTCAAGTTCCTAGTTCTCCGACGATACTTAAGAACATGCTTAACTACAATTCAGTGCTCGGGTCCAGGGTTGGATTGAAAACGTCTAACTACGCCAACTGCAAAGCAGATATCTAGCCTAGTGCAAAGCATACCATACATGAGACTTCCTACAGCTGAGGCGTAAGGAATTTTTCTCATGTCCTCAATCTCTTGTGTAGTCTTTGGAGACTGGTCCTTAGAGAGTGAGACTCCATGCCTAAAGGGGGTTTGGCCCTTCTTGGAGTCTTGCATTGAGAAGCGATCCATCACCTTATCAATATAAGATGCTTGGGAGAGCGATAGAGTCCGGTTTTTCCTATCTCGAAAGATTTGGATCCCCAGACTGTACGCGGCTTCTCCTAGATCCTTCATATCAAATTTCTTTGCTAGCCAGACCTTAACCTCATATAACTTACCCACATTAATACCTATGAGTAATATATCATCGAAATATAGTACAACAAACACAACCTTGCCTTCGTGTATTAACTTGTAAACACATGGCTCATCCATTGACAGCTCAAAACTTAAGCTCTTCACAGTTTCATCGAATCTAATATTCCATGACCTAGATGCTTGCTTTAATCCAGAAATGGATTTAAGCAACTCATAACCTTGGTCTCTTGCCCTTCTTCCACGAAACTGTCTGGTTGAGCCATATAAATGCGCTCGTCAAGATTGCCATTCAGGAAGGCAGTCTTGACATCCATTTGCCAGATCTAATAATCAAGAGCTGCAGCTATGGATAGAAGTATGCGGATGGATTTAAACATCGCGACTGGCGAGAAGGTTTCTTCATAGTCAATCCCTTCTTTTTTGATATAACCCTTAGCCACTATCGTGCTTTGAACGTCTCGACGTTCCCATCCGGACCGCTTTTCTTCTTGTATATCCACTTACACCCTACGGGGTTAATCCCTTCACGAAGGTCTACAACTTTCCAGACTTTGTTAACATACATAAAGTGCATTTCAACTTTTATGGCGTCAAGCCAAAGGTTTGATTCAGAACAAGCCATCACTTGGCTATAGCTTGTGTTTCAGTTGGGGTAAGAATAATTCTTACAGATGAGGTAGAAGCTTCATCACCCAACTTTTCTTCAAGCACAAATTTGCTTCTAGGTTTTACATCTTTCATAAAGTCCTACAGATGAGGTAGAAGCTTCATCACCCAACTTTTCGTTTCCTTTGGATATCCAACGAACAAACACAATTCTGACCTACTAGCCAACGTGCTAGTCTTTTGCCTTAGCACGTGTGCAGGGCAACCCCAAATTTTGATGCGGCCTAGATTTACTTTATGACCAGTCCATCGTTCATAAGGAGTACCAGGAACTGTTTTAGATGGAACTTAGCTTAGAATGTAAGCGGCTGTTTCGAGGGCATATCCCCAAAAGGAAATAGGGAGTGATGAGTAACTCATCATTGATCTAACCATCTCCATAAGAATTCGGTTTCTTCTCTCTGACACTCCATTTTATTGAGGTGTGCCAGGTGCGGTAAGCTGAGAAGCGATACCTTCTTCTTTAAGAAAGTCATCGAACACTCCAGACATATACTCACCACCTCGATCGGATCGAAGGGTTTTGATCTGTTTGCCACTTTGCTTTTCCACTAAAGCCCTAAAGACCTTAAATACGTTAAAGGTCTCGGATTTGTGTTTGAAAAAATAGACAAAACCGTATCTTGAGTAATCATCGGTGAAGGTAACAAAGTATTCGTATCCTCCCCATGCATGTGTACTGAGCGGACCACATACATCAGAATGTACAAGTTCCAACAACTCAGTGGCTCTTCAACCCTTGGCTGAGAAAGGTCACTTAGTCATTTTTCCTTCTATACAACCTTCACAAGTAGGTAGCGAACCTATTGCAGAGGCTTGGAGTGGACCGTCCATCATAAGTCTCTTAATCCTGTCTAGACTGATATGACCAAGTCTTAAGTGCCAGAGATATGTTGATTTTATTTGATCGGAGGATTCAGAAAGTTTGAACCTCTTTGGCTCCCTAACTAGATCATTATCTATTTCAGTATCTAAAAGAGAAGGTTGCGTGGGATAAATGTAAAAGAGAGCATTCTTCATACATGCATCAGTGACAAAAGAATTTGAAAAAGAAATACGAATTCCATTCTTAATAAACTTTAAACAATAATCTTGCTCAAAAAGATGAGCAACAGATATTAAGTTTTTCCCAAAGGAAGGAACATAATAAACATTATTCAAATTCAAAGTGCGGTCTTCAAAAGACAGCGTCACGGATCCCACAGCCTCCGCAGACACTAAGCTCCCATCACCCCACTTGAAGCAGAAGTCGCCTTCCTCTAAGCTTTTGTTTTTCCTAAAACCAGTCAAGGAGCAGCAAATATGATTAATAGCAGCGGAGTCAAGAATCCACGATGATACATTATCATCTACTAAGCAAGCTTTGGCAACAAGTACAATACCTTTTTCCTTACTTTTGAGGTAGGCAGGAAAGTACCTACGCCAGTGACCGGGCTCGTTGCAGTGGTGGCACTTGTCGTTAGACTTGTCCACCTTCGGAACCTTTGGCGTCTTCTTCTTCTTTTGAACCTTAGGTTGGTTCTTCTTCTCGGCCTTGCGAGGTCTCTTCTTAGATCCAGAGGTGGAGGCAGTAGCATGTACCTCTCCTTGAGTCCTCTTTTCCTTAGTGAATCCCTTAGCCGTGTGAAGCTCCATCATAAGCTCGGTAATAGTGTACTCTAGCTTGTTCATGGAGTAGTTCAGCTTGAAGGTATCAAGAGACTCGGGGAGAGTTTCCAAGATCATATCTATTTTGGTCTCCCCATCAATCTCAGATCCAAGGATCTCTATTTTATTTAGATAGCTAATGATCAGCATCATATGATCTCTAACGGGAGTTCCAGCCTTCATGCGACAGTTCATAAACTGTCGGACCGCTTGTTGCCTTGCTTGACGTCCTTTCCCTCCAAACATCTCATGGAGATTTTAGAGCATGTCAGCGGCAGTCTCGATATCACGATGTTGTTGTTGCAACACATTGTTCATTAATGGCAAAATATAGCACCTCGCAATCTGATCGGATCGTAGCCAGGCCGCCAGGGCGTCTTTTTCCTCTTGTATCGAATCATCATTCGTTTGCGGACAGGGGGTGGTGAGTACCCATTTGTGCTTGTCGACAGTAAGGACTATGTCGAGGTTACGTTTCCAGTCGACGTAATTTTCCCCTTCGAGTTTATTCGAGGAAAGGATGGTTGAGAGAGGGCTGAGAGACATTATGCTAAAAATTTGAAACAAGTTTATGATTAGTCTTTTAGTTTAGGATTTAAGTTTGTTTAAGTTTTTAGGATGAAAAAGACAGGAAAATTCCAAAGGTGTTTTGAACGAAATGACACTTTACTCCTTCGAGGGAAGACTGCAACGAGTCTCCTTTCATATGTAAATGACTCATCATTAATGCATAGCCACATTGTCAATACATCATATTTGACTAGCCACCTTATAAAAAAGTTTGATCACTCACATGCTTTCGCAGAGCCTCGAGGGAGGATTACTAGGGATGTAGTCTAAGTGTGTAACCAACCACTTAGTCCAAAAGATCGACTTTGAAAAACAATCCACCGATCGGAGGTCTTCTCTCATTGTCTCACTCTCGGACTTAGCTCATTGAGCAATGATCATAGAAAAGCACTGTTGAGTACTCTCATTTAAGATAGGGCCATGAGGGTGACTCTTAGTCTGGCGACAATTACACTTTTCATTAGTGTTGGGGATCGTGGGCTGTAAACAACAAGTATAATACTCTCAATTAATTTTTTAAAGGCACATCGTCTCTAATACATTTCGGAAACATGATTTCCTAGTGTTTAGAGAGATAGAGTGGACTTCTAGAAAGGAATCCTAGATATTCATGTTCAAGGAAGAGCAGTGTTAGCGCTAAAGGCACAATGTACATACTCGGACATTTTCCTATTTTCTATTCAGGAAAGTGCATGAGGGAAGTGTGAACTTCAACTCACTCGAACACTTGAAAGTTTAAGATTACACACCTTTATTTTTCGGCTCATCTACGAGGAGACCCCCCACTCAAATTTTCAAGATCATATAGATTTTGAACATATGGGACATAGATATAGTTTTGACGAAATTTTGAAAACTTATTTGATTTGGATGATAAAATATTTTCAAGTTTGAAAACGAAAACGATTTTTCAAAATTCATAACTAGTTTTGTAAAAAAATCATTTCAGTTAAATTTTCAAAAATCAAAACATTTTAATCTTTCCCATTATGTTTATTATCTTATAAAAACAATTTTTCTCAAGGATATTTTCTCATTAGAGTTCTATAACTCACGGAGTGGGGTCCGAAATCCTGAATACTAAAATTCTAAAAAAAAACTGGACTTTCGGAACAGCTGCGCACCTTGGAGTAAAATCGACAAAAACTGGCGGCTCCGACATCATTTTGACCTAAAACCAATTGCATTGGAAAGAGGACAAACAGACCTTTAATTTGATTTAAGAATCATTAAATTTAAAATTATGAGCAGAGAGTTATGCCACTTTATTGCGTGTTTTTCTCGAGCTCGAAGAAAACTAGAAATAATTAAAGTTCGGACTTGAGTGCAAAAGATTTGAGTGTAACGGAACATTTTAGAGACTTGTTAAAGCTTATATGTGTTTTATTAACATGGTAATAACATGGTATAAAAGTAAATAACAACAAACGTAAAACGAAACGAGTAAATAAATGAAACTAGCAAGACAATATAACTAGTCACAAAATTATCCGAAATTTCTCAAACTTTAAAAACACGTTTTTCATTATAAAAAATTAAAAACTTTTAGAACTGATTCTAATGTGTTTTAATCACATCCCAAAGTCATAGAAAATCAACATGATTTTTAATTTAAAGGCACGAGCAATAAATTAAAAAAAAAAATCTAAGAAAACAATTCTAACTTGTCAAAAAACGAGTAATCTTTCGAAAACGATTTTCAAGCTCATAGTTTTAATCACATGTACATGCTTAAATTTGACCATAGCTCTGATACCATTTGTTTGAATTGATCTAAGGTTAAAAAAAGATTTAACGCTTCGAGCAAGCGGCGGAAAATAAAAATTTTCTTTAACAAGTAAAACATTTTTACTAACCTAGACAAAGAGCAAGCACATGTTATTATTAAAACTATGTAAAAGCGATTACACGTTTAATAACCTTTGTGAAGCTTGATTGTTGAGAAGCTTGTAGAGGTTGAAACGCTCGTCTCCCCACGTAGCTCGTCAGTCTTCGTTCTTCGGAAACTCGAGTAACCACGAAAGTTTCTATCACATAAATCACTCGAGGTAAGAAGGAATTAGTGTGTGGGCACTTTTAAATGCGACAACTCAAGAACAAGTCTAATAGTCAAAGAGCTAAAACACTAGGTCAAATGTGGACCTAGGTGCTAAAACAAAAACCAAAAGGAGCTAGAGATAGAGAGGGAGATGGGCGGCCAAGTCTAGAGAGAGAAGCTCTCAATCTCTAAAACTTTGGGATGAGAAACAATGAGAATGAGGGCCCTATTTATAGGAGAGTAATTACCTTCAACAAGTTAGTTTCCTATTCTATAGAATATCACATATTCATGAGCAAATATTGCCCTTCCTTCCCCTTAAGTCACACGGCCAACATGTCTTCATGACACCTTGGATTTGTTTCCTCTTTTGCTTTTCTTCTCTCTTGCCTTGTGTATGCCGCCCATATCCTTTCCTCATAGAGGAAATTTGTTTCCTCTTTTTCTTTTGGCAAGTATCTTCATACATCAATGCACAAAATCGGTCTCTCTTTTCTCCTTGGGTTGGACGGTCAACACCTTCTAGAAGGTGTTTCTAGATTTTTCTTCATTTGTTCAGGACAACATAAGAAAAACCCATTAATAATTTTCAAGTAAAATTCCATGAAATGAAATTAATCCTCAGGGCCCAAATATATTGAAATGGCCGTGTGGAATTTGTCATCATATGACAATGTCAAAAACTTTATTGACATTCATTTCGTCCTATGTCCAAAAAGACAAAAAAATATCCTTTAGACAATTTTCGTAAAACTTGTCTCGTTCTTGTTTTGATTTAGCTTCTAGTTTATCTAATCATACTCGATATGACTTGTGACTGTGACCTAAAGGATCTAAATGAACAAAGCTTGAGCTAACACACTTGGACTCAAAATTTCACAAACCTTTTCTAAGTTTAGCTTAATGTCAACTGACTCCACTAAAGAGTTGACACTGAGAATCTCTCGGTTCAAATGAATTTATTTTCTACTAAAAAATTCAACTTAATTGTGATGAGTGGATCCACTGAATATTATCTATGTTTACCCTTCATGAATATCATCAGCTAGTCAGGATATACAAAATTACCATTTTACCCTTCTAGCTGTTATTTCCCCAACTCCTTTGTCGCTTGTGAATAAGTTCAAAACAATGTATTGACGAGGAGCTAACAAGTCACATTGATTCATCCAAAAGAGTCGTGACTCAATTTGGACACTGGTCAGTTCATTTATTCACATTTCAAGGAACAAAGCATAAGTGATATACATTGCATTTCAACAATCTTGTACATGAATTCCATATCTACGAGATCTTCACAAAGTTACTCATGACATCTTCATAACTTAGTAATTCACCAATAGGTCATGTTCAGAATCACATAGTGAATCCGAACTCTAGCTTTCTCAAATGAGAATACGTAAGCTATGAAATGACATGTCTCATTTCAGGATTGAGGTAAGCGTGATGCAATTCATACGTAGTGACTTCGAGACATAAGAGGTTAAATGGTTTGTTCTCATTCTGTCTCTAGAAGTGTACTGATCAATTCAGTACCTTTAGAAGATACCTAGAAGAACTATAGAGTCTCCAACTCTCAATGTCCCATAACCAGACATCATAGATTCTCCTAACAATCGTACTGAGATCAATAGTCCTTTGATCCTTATATTGCGAATATATTGTTTTAAGAAAACCATGAAGAGTTTGTTCATGCAAATCTACATTTGTCTCTTCATATGTTGTTAGGTTTGTTTAAGGACTAAAGACTATAGATTATCGTAAAGCTTTAAACAGACAAGGAAGAATGAATGAATGTTTCTACTTTTATTAATGATTTAGCATTTACAAGCAAGAGTCTTCGTGAGACTATGTTACATCAAATGTACATAAATAGACACTACTACTCTTCTTGTGGGCACCATTGACAACATCATGTTGCCCCTCTTCAAGTTTGTTTGTTTTTTTTTTTTTTAAATAATCCAGGTATGGTTTGGACAGACCTTTTACACATTTGTGGATCAATCCAATCTAACATTACACAACCATTTTCCCCATTTTTCTACAAATTAACACCAATATCAACGTCGATGAACTCAGACAAACAAAGACGAGGGGTGAGGAGTACATCGAACCAGAAATACAAAAAGCGTACCTCGTATCTGTAAGGAATTCTTGCCCATGAGAAGATATTATTTGTAACTTCTTGCTGAAATATTTAATAAAATAAAGTTTTGACATTTATTATCATTTTGAGTTGAAAGCGATAGTATCTTAATCCAAAGATTTATCATTCCATAGTCTCCGTATTAAACAGAGTCGCATGCTGGGCATCCGAGTTCGGGCAGTGAACTAAAACATGGTTGATGACTGATATGCACTTGGAAAGCCAAATCTAAAGTCATATATGTGGAACATGAGTGAAGGTTGATCACTCCGTGGGAGCATTCTACACTTGAAGAAAGTGTACAACCTAGACAGACTTTGGTTTGGATAGATGCATCGTTTAAGGACCATTACGATGCACTAGCCAAGGTCGCTTATGATGATCACAGTGACGCTTGATCTAAATCTTGAAGTAATCATGGACTTCTAGATCATGTTACCGAGTTCTTTGATTCATCACGTTAAAGGCTAATGAAACACTGACTAAATAGGTGTTTTGGGAGGTCGGGACATGGTCGTAGGAAGAAGTGATTTAAAATACGGAATCCAGCCTTCCTGAAAGAAGGTAAATGTTCTCCCACCTAAGGGTTGATTCCAGAACCGATTGATTGCGCGCACTTCCGAAGTTGGTTTACGTTTGGAAGAATCTTTTGCTGGGGAAGCAACTGTGCTTAGGGTATATATGTAACGAGAAAGGTATAACGGAACAAATTGACCTATCTCGATACGGGTTGAACTTGGAGGATCAAGATCACGTACTGACTAAGTCAGTGAAAACTCGTCACGATGAGTAAATATAATGCTAGTATTAAAGGAGAGTGTAGTCTTGGCTTACACGGTGGAGTACTGACCAAGATTAGACAAATCGATACGTAAAAGAGAAATGACTAATTCGTCTTTTGATCGAGATTGTTAAGCTTCAAATACTAGGTCTATCGTCCCCGATTCGGCTTCAATAAAGGCGAATAAGAACTTTCTAATAATAATGATTTCATTATTATTATCTCACAAAGCTGTAATGGTGATTGATAGCATTAATTCTGAAAAACGGGTATTTCCAGAATTAAATAAATATTTATAGTAATACTGCTTATTTATTGTTGGATCAAGTAAATAAATTTTTTATTTATTTTTGGACAAGTAAATAAGAGTTAAATGGGTTTAAAGCAATTGGATCTTGCACTGAGCAAATTTCTGCCTCCCCTACTGCTAAATTAAGGTCGATTATATCTGTTAGGCCAAAAGGCAATTTTTTTCTCTTTGTTGTTCCTAAAATAAATGAGATAGAGATATGGAAATAAGATTGTCCTATATTCTCTCCTTATTTTTAAGAGAATATTTAGGAAAAATATTTTCCTATATTCTCTCAACAAATAAAATATTTTATATTTTGATGTATAATAAAATCCTAGATATTGATCTGATGGATGAGAGAATAAGGAGGATTCATGAGATGAGATCCAAGGGCTGAGATTAAATCCATAATGTGAACACACAGTGTGAACACAATAAAAGGAAATAATATATTCTAGAATATCTCTTTTTATTACTATAAATAGGGGGTTCATGAGATGGAAAAATTAACCTAATTCTCAGATATAGAATTCGACCACAAAAGAGAACTCCTTTCCTCTTGGCCAACTTCTCCTCTCTCTCATTCTCTCCTCGAAATTCCGTGATTCCATTCCCATAAACACGGTGTGATCAAAAGACGTTATTTGAGATCACAGTGAGATAAAAGATTGTTGCACTCATATTTCTTATTCGCCTCGGAGATTATGTCTCGGAAGACTTTGGTCTCATCAAATCGAGTCCTGAAGAAAAGCTCACAGGTCTGACCGTTTAGGAACTCAAGGAAGGAAGATGGATTATGAGAAAGCTTGAAGAGTTCAGTAGCTGAGCCAAAAACTGTAACTTTCCTATGAACTTGTCATTAAAATATTGGTTGCTTATCAAAGGCTCTTAATATCAATTAATTAAGTAATCTAGATCTTGTTAATAACAATGTTTTAATTAGCTTATGATAGCGTAATTAATTCTTTCCACATTTAAATGTTCATTTAAGGTGCTAAAATCACCAACAGTATGTTGAACATCCATAAAACCTCATTCATGGGTTGTCATACGTCCATGAAGTGCGCTTGACACACAACACCGCAATACCACTGAGGACTCCAAAGTTTCTCGACAGACTCTTCTTCATCGACATTCATCAATCCACTCTTAGACGCCATCAAGAATGAGTAACAAGGTGAGATTTGGAGATTTTATGAATGGGATATATTTTTTTTAAAATACGAAGAATAAACAATTTTAATGTGCTTATTAAAGGATATTCTTATAATTTCAACCAATTGTTGTGTCACATGACAAAAACGTGAGTAAATGATGAATGGTAATGGATAAAATTTGACGGAAAGGACTAAAGTCGAACAAAAAAAAAAGTTTAGAGTAATTTTTGTGGAAAAATGAAGTTTAAGAAGGTGCACTTTGTTATTCCACGTTGGGCATGTAATTCATCCTATGTTTAATTATTGTCGGCCTTTTGCAATACGATGTACTTTTAGGTCGCTTATGTGTTTAAATAATAACTAATAAGCAAGAGGACATACAACTTAGCACAAACTTAACTCGTATATATTGTACTATTACTACTATAATTATACAAAACTTCGTCTGTAATTTTGAATTTTGTCTTCGTTGATAGGTCAATTCTTTTTCCTTCCTCTTTTTTTTTTGCTAGTTACCTTTCTTTTCTTCAGGCTCTCTAATCGAGCTGCTATCAGTAAATCTTTCTTCCCACTTCTATAAGCTGCATTTAGGCTATCGACAATATCATTAACATTAAATTGTAAAATTTATTTAACACAAATCGCTTTTTCGGCTTTTGGCTTGACGTGAAAAGATCCCTAATTGATATTTATAATAGGAAATTAGGAAAATAATCAATTTAAACGTTTGACATTGCTAAATAACCAACGTTTGATAAATCTTAGGTAAATAGTCGTAAATAATGACGTGACCTAATATATGGAAGTTACCATTTATCTAAGATTTACATATGTAAATACATGAAAATGATTATTTACATAAAATTTACCAAATGTTGGCTATTAGCTACATCAAACGTTTAAGTTTATTATTTTTCTAATAGACCCTATTTATAATTGTGGAATAAAGCTTATAACGCTGTCTTATTTTCCAGTTGCCTTTGAGTACAGAAATCAAGTTAAATCTAATATTTGTTTTTTTTTTATATATGGCACTAGTATATAGGAAAGTTTGAAATTCTGCGGATTCCGGTCGGAAATCGAGTTCACTTTGACATGTGTCAAACTGACTTTCAATTTTTCACGCCGAGTCAGTAGAGATTCCTACTTGAGTGGAATTTGAAACGAAACTGACACACCATCGTTATTAATCAATAGGACCTTTCATATTCCAATCGATTAATTTGCTTTTAATCCCTCGAAGATTCAAAATCAGGTATTCCCCATTTCTTCTCTCTTTTTATTTCTGTCAGAGCTTATCTCTCTAGGTTTTACTTTGTCAATTCACTTCGGTTTTCGACCAAATTACTCGAAAATTCTCTCACTACTACAAATAAGCCTTTCTGGTGCGGAGGGGCATTAGGTGCGACTTGTCGCACCTAAAAGTCGCACCTAATTGGGTATCAGGTGCGACTTGTCTCACCCAAAGGGCTCCAGAAAAGAAAAAAAAAATCGCTGATTTTAAGTGGTATTGGGTGCGACTAGTCGCACCCAATAGTTTTGAAAACTTTCAGGTGCGACAAGTCGCACCTGAAAGTCTAAATAAAATTCGGCGCTCAACTTCTCCCCCTCATTTTTTTCATTTGTCTGACGTGGAATTAATTTTTAGATTTTTTTTTACTATCAGGTGCGACTAGTCGCACCTAGGGTTAGTTTATAAACTCAGCTTCGTCTTCTTCACTTCTCCAGCCTCTTTCTCTCTCTCAAACTCCGACTCTCCCTCCCTCTGCGAGCCACCACCAAATATCTCACTCCCTCTCTCTTCTCCAAGCCACCACCATCCCCTCCCTCTCTCTTCTCTTCTCCGAGCCACCACGTACGCTGCTCGTTCGAGTCTTTCGAGCCACCACGCTGCTCGTCCGAGTTTTTCGAGCCTTCTCCGACGTCCAAGTCACCGCGCCGCTCGTCCTCAGACCGGTCTTCTTCTCTCTCTCCTGTGCCGAGCGCTGGACACCGCGCGTGCGCGCGCCTCCACTGGTTCGCGCGACCAGCCACCGCCACCGCCCCCTTTCTCTCTCTCTCGCCTGGTTCTCCCCGCCACGCGCCACCTCAGCGTGCGCCCCTGACGCGAGCACCGCGCGAGGCCTCGACCTGAGCTCTACGTGGCTCGACGAGCCTCCGAGCCTCATTCCCGAGCCCCGGCACCTGCAACGAGCCGTGCTCCGTCTCCAAAGACGAGCTGAGAACCGAAAAATGTATGATTTCTCGTCACCTCTGTTGAACGCTCATGGGTTGGGTTTAGATATTTGGTCGGGCTCGTTGCTCGTGTGGCTGAGAATTTTGATTTGGGGATTTTGATTGTAATTGTATGCTTAGGTTAATGGTTTAGTATGCTTAGGTTAAGAAAAAAAAAACTTTATTATGCTTAAGTGGTTTGTATGCTTAATTGTAATTGTATGTAATTGAAATTAAATGGTTTAGTATGCTTAGGTTAATGGTTTAGTATGGTTAGGTTAAGAAAAAAAAAAACTTTAAATGTAATTATAATTGTTAATATATATAGTGTTTATAATTAGTTTAGTAATATGCTTAGGTTAATGTTTAGTTGAAATTAATTGTAATTGTAATTGTAAAAGTTTAGATTAAATATGAATTTGAAATTGTAATGGAAATCAAATTGGTTAATAAGTTGTTAGTTTAGTTAACTAATTAATTTATAGTTTAATTGTTAACACTTTGTACTTAATAATGAAATTGGTTATGTAACTAATTTTAAATTTTAAATGTTAGTTTAATTAAGATTGAAATTGTTTAATTGTTTAAACTATTCTATTAGATTAGTTGTTTATGATATTGTAATTAATTAATTACTGAGTGATTGTTTTATAGATATTGATAAAATGTTGTGACCGAACCACGGAGGCTCGGTTTAGGACTTAGTTAATTAATATGATAGTTTCTGGATGGATTTTAAATGTTTTAAAAGTAGTTTGTAGGTTTTTGGTTTAACAATATTATAGGGGAAACTCTGCCAAAATTTCGGTAGAGTTTTGAACCAATTAGAATCGAAATCCACTAGAAACAGTCCATTTTCAAAAACAATCCATTTTCCAGGATTGTTTCCAGGATTTTGAGGCACTTTAGTATCTTTCCCACAATTTCTACAATCCATTTAAAAAATATAAGATACCTTTCACAGTCTCTCTCTCATTCCTTCTAAATTCGCTCTCGGTCCGCTAGTAAGATCTGACTTTCAATGCTAATTAATAATTCTCGTTGTCTTTCTCGTTCAGCGAAATCAATGTCTAATCCAAGTAGAGATTGGGTTACCGAGAACGAGAGGATGAGCTTGCAGTATAAAACAGGGGTTAACGAGTTTATCCGCATTGCAAGTAGACAACCGAACGAAAATGACCAATATCGTTGTCCTTGCAAGTCTTGCAACAACGTGAGATGGCACGCCATCGGGGTCGTAAGGCATCACCTCCTGCACAATGGGTTTACCCCAGGCTACACAGAATGGTATCATCACGGCGAGCGCATTGTCCTTACTCATAGTGAAGACCCCATTGGAACTGATCAGAGAGGATTAGGAGGATTGCACGACGCCCTGCATGATATCATGGACCACGAGGATTTCGACGACTTTGCGGATCCGACCCCGAGCAAGGTGCGTGCGGAGGAGCAAGTGGAAGACTTATTTGCCGAGTTGGAAGCGGAATTGTACCTTGGATGCAAAGAGTTTTCGTCTTTTTCGTTCTTGGTTTCGTTGATGCACATCAGAGTCACGAACCATTGGACTAACAAGTCGTTCACAGAACTCTTACAGCTCTTGAGGAAGTCTCATCCAACCGGTAACCGAATTCCGGAAAAGCACTACGAGGCAAAGGCGAAACTTAAGCCCTTCGGCATGGGGTACGAGATGATCGACGTGTGCACAAACGACTGCGTCTTGTTTCGAAAAGATCTCGAGAAAGCTGAAGTGTGCCCAGTTTGCAACGAGAGCAGATGGAAGCCGACTGGGAAATAGATACCGCAAAAGATATTGCGATATTTTCCCCTGAAAGATCGATTGAAGCGACACACGTCGCTTCAGATGCAGTGGCACGAAAGAGATCGCGTCAGAGAAGAAGGGGTTCTGCGACATCCTGCGGACGGTACGATGTGGAAGAACCTGGACGAGAGATACCCAGAATTTGCCGAAGAGCCTCGGAACGTGCGGCTTGGATTAGCTTCTGATGGGTTCAACCCGTTTGGAGAAATGAGTCTAGCGTACATCATGTGGCCTGTGGTATTGACTGCGTACAACTTGCCGCCTTGGTTGTGCATGAAGAAATAGTACCTTTTGCTGACGCTTCTGATTCCCGGGCCGAGCTCACCAGGAAAAAACATGGACGTGTTCTTGCAGCCACTAGTTGAAGAGCTGAAATAATTGTGGGAGACGGGATTCAACGTTCGAGATGGAGCCAACGATGAAGTGTTTCGGTTGCGTGCTGCGCTACTCTGGACGATAAACGACTTTCCGGCTCGATCGTATTTATCGGGATGGAGTGGCAAAGGGTATCTCGCTTGCCCCACGTGCAACCTTGACACGCCGTCACTGAAAGTCATAAGCAGAATTGTGTACTACGACCATCGTCGATTTTTGCCCACGCGTCACCGATTGAGGAAAAGTAGCGATCACTACACAAATCGCCACGAGAGACGCAGTAAACCCAACAAGTTGACTCCGCAAGACATACTAGCTCAGTTGGCTAGTGTTTCCGTTGGTTCTGTTGGCAGAAAACAAAAGCGAGCCGAGAGTGAGCTTAATTGGGCGAAGAAAAGCATTTTCTACGAGTTGCCTTACTGGTCAGAGTTGGAGTTGAAGCACAACTTGGATGTCATGCACGTAGAGAAGAACATGTGCGAGAATCTTCTTGGGACCATGCTTAGCTTTAAAAAGAAAAACTATGACACCGAGAAGGCGAGGTTTGATTTAATGGACTTGAAAATCAAAACCAGTTTGCACTTGCAAGAACAAGGGAATGGGTGGTACAAACCGCAAGCAGCGTACACTTTGACCCTTGAGGAGAGGCAGCGGTTTACCGAGTTCCTCCAATCTGTCAAATTTCTTTGTTTTGAACCAGATTTATGACATAAAAGTTAGTGGCTCTGACGTGTCTGAAGAGCTCTACGCATTGTCTGTCGGTTCATTGGAAATCTCCCATCAATATCCGAGCTGTTTTGTTAACGGCGTGAAGTTCATCACTCGTCGTCGTGATAATCAACGAATAACTCAAAACAGTGGTGTATGTGTGCCCGTGGATGAGTACAATTTCTACAGACGAATGGAAGATGTCATCGTGCTTAACTATAGACATAATTGTCGTGTCGTACTATTCAAATGCATTTGGTATGGTGACAAGTACAATACAGGGCGAATAGTGCATGTTGATAAGATTACTGGAGCGACGAGTTCTTATACCGCTAAAGAGTGGTTTACAGATGAGCCGTTCGTACTCGCGACTCAGGCGAAACAAGTCTTTTACATCCAAGATCTTGTTAAAGGTGGCGATTGGGAAATTGTTCAGGAATGCAATCATCGAGGGATTTGACACATTCCCGAAGTTGACCCTACCACATCAGCCTTGGTCCCATTGACAATAAAATTGTCAAACATCGAAGGCCTGAATCATCGACACGAAACCGTTGAAATTGAGCTAGTCAGTATCGTTGACGATGATGAAGAATTTGATGAGGATAATGAGGCACACATCGTTTTTTAGGGAGAAGATGTTGATGTAGATATAGAAGAAGATACTAACATTATAGGCAGTGATGATGATGAATGAGTAATATTTATCTAATATGTAACCACGGTTTTCCTCTGCCATATGTGAGGGCATTTTAATAAAATTTTGTGGTGTCGTCCACGTTTCTTTGTTTTCTAATTTTGTTTTCTTCTTATATGATGCCGACTGGAGCAGGTGGAGGCAAGGATCCACCACAGACGCCGGGATCCTCCGGATCGAAGAACACACGTGGACCAACGAAGGGTCTCGTGTCAGCGAGAGCAGGGGTAGGGACTCCTGGTGCGAATGTAGTTCACTACGATCGGCGACACATGATGTTCTACCAGGACATCAGGGAGCAAAATCCCTTGATCGGCACCTTCTCGAACCGTCTTAGAAACTTGATCAAGGTGACGTTTCAAGCACACGCAAATGACTGGAATGAAGTCGAGCCTTAGCATGTGACAGCCATTATGACCGCAATCCATAACGAGTACCGTTTTGTGTACGAGGATCCTGCAGCTGGCGAGAGAGTGCCAGCTGATTGCATTCGCAACAAGATAGAGTCTACTATCATTCGCGAAATGAAGCGGTTGCGACGCAACCAAAAGTCAAAGTTATCATCTAGATTCTTCAACAAGTTTTGTGGGAAAATAGAGCTCGCCAGAGAAGAAACACCAAAGGGCTATACGCACGAGGCTTGGTTGAAGGCAATAGAGGTGTTCAACACACCGGAACATAAGGTATGAGTTGAACATGATTTTTTTTTCTCATCGAATCGAATTAAATGAATTTATGTCTCGCAGGCAAAGGCTGACCGCAACCGATAAAATGCGAAGAAGAAGCAGACAAAGGCCAGACAAGGGTCGATACATTTTTTCGCTCATCGACAGAAGAGCGTAAGTTGCTTAATTTTTATTAACATTAGACACATTAGACTTATTTTGATGATTAAAACTTGCAGAGGAAGGAAGATGGAACATTGCCCTCCGCGTTAGCGACGTGGGAGAAAAAGCATCAAGATATTAACGACAACTGGACAACGCCCTTCGCGAGTCAACAATTTGTAAGTTACTTTATTTAATTACTTAATAATAATTATATAATAATTTTATTTGGTTTTTTTGTAAAGGCGCGAATCAACGCCCAAGTGGCAGATATTTTGCGACTAGCGGAGGAGAGAGGCGAATAGGTGATCCTCAAAGCCGCAGAGGAGTATGCGATGCATGACGTTCTCGGGCCACGCCGTGATTGGGATGTCGGGATAGGACCCACGACACCAGTTGGGGCTTTGAGTGTGGCTCGAGCTCAAGATGGAAGCTCGTCTGGTTCGTCACCTCAGTCACGTGCCGATCCAGTACTGTATACCGAGTTGCAAGCTCAGTTGGCAGCACAACAAGCTCAAATGGCGACACAACAAATGCAGATGGAAGAGATGCAGCGACAGCTGCTCTCGTTTATACAGATGCATACTCAGGCTTCCCCTACGCCGACATCAGCGGCAATGGCTGATAATGAAACGCCAGGTTCTGCGGAGTTTCAGCGTGATCGTCCTAGCGGTAGCGGCAGTGGCCGAGGAGGAAGCAGCAGTGGCCGCGGAGGCAACTTATTTGGAAGAGGAAATTCCTCTATAGATAAGTTTTATAGGCAACAACGAAAATAGTTGCACTTGTATATTTTTATATTAGCGAACAAACTCGTATTAGTTGTTTGTATATTAAAAATATTTTAATATGAAATATTAATTTCTAATTCTAATTATAATTCTATTATAATTTTAATAATATTAATTTCTAATTCTAATAATATTATATTCTAATTCTAATTATAATTCTAATATTTGTAAATTTTTTTTTTTAAATAAATTGGGAATCGTTGGCTAAGAAGTCCGCTGGAGTTCGTGCGAAAGCATTGGAGAAGGCCATTTGAAGTCGGACAGATGAAAGATAGGACCGGGGATTAGATACGGGGCTCCCCCTAGGGTGGAGCCACCAATGACGGCGGCAACCGAGACCCAGGGAGAGAGTGGCGCATGTATGATATTCTAGGGTTTTCTCACCAGAAGAGAGAAAATGATACAAAAATGGTTATATAATAGATAATTAATTACATAGAGCAACACATGCAATCCAGCCCACCTCGCCCGGCTGTGCCGCCCACACCCTAACCGAAAAGTGACGCACAAGTGTAGTGATATGCATTCTAACTCTGGTATAAAATTGAGTTAGCGTTGGAGATTCAAACTCTTGTGTATATGCATTATAAAATCAACATATATCTCTTTAATTTGCAACTCATAATTATTCTCACTCATAACATTTTTATTTTTTATAACTTTTGATGTTTTACATTACAGTTTGAACATCAATAATTTCTCATTTAACTTAATTTTAATTTTGACAAATAAATAACTAATCTTGGACCTCTCTCTCTTTTTTTATTTATTTATTTTTTATATAAGTTTTGATGTTTTACATTACAGTTTGAACATCAATAATTTCTCATTTAACTTAATTTTAATTTTGACAAATAAATAACTAATTTTATACCTCTTATAACGAATATTAAAAATCTTCTCTAAAATTTAGATTTAATTAATTGACCATACTTAAATAGTTTTCCCAAATAGGGAATGACGATATTTCACTGGTATAGGTAATGAGTTTTTCGTATATGTCCTAGTAATATGGCTGACCTAATAAGATCTACTGCGTAGATAAATTTTGGGTTAATAATAATAAAAAGTTTCCCTTAGATTATTAATTAATATTCATTGAATTTTTGTAGCTTAACATTTACAAAATATTTTTTTTTTATCTATTTTAAACACGTTTTGATTAATTGGATATTTTTTGGGTAATTTTATTTGAAAGATTCGGTTCAATATATATTGATTAATTTTTATTGGTTTGAAAAATTACCTATATACCAAAGATCGAGATACCGTTACCGTTATCATTCCGGTACTCAGATTTTATTGGTATCCGAAGGTAAGCCAGAGGAGTACCGTGGAATTCATAAAAGGAAAAAGAAAACTGTACCGTTGAGAAAACCGTTACCATCGAGAAATACCGTCAAATACCGTACTTACTGAGAGGAATGTAGTGAATAAATATTTTTGAAAATATTCATATATAACGTAGGATAAAAATGGAAACATATCTACAATAAGAGTACAACAAAAATCCAACACAAACTTAATGATATAGTTCAATACAAACTACAAAATCAAAATATGATAATATTCATGTTAAAAATCAACTGATTGTACATAAAATTTCATATTCTAAAACTAATTTAACAAAAAAGACCAGAAACACATTCAATTCTAAACCCTATTTTCTGATGTAACAAAAAATTGAAAACAATTGGATACAAACTCCAACTAAACACAATAATGAAGTTAGAAACTAAGAATTTGAACTAAATCATCAAAAACTAACGATAAATTTCGTGAAGGACACTAAAATCATCAGATTTTAAGAATTATCGGTATTTGATCACTTACCGGTTTCCATCGAAATGCGTGAGAATTTACCTAAAGAAGCCGGAAAATGGAAGGATTCCCCGGGAAACACCGGAAATCGGAGCGGTTTCCTGGAATCCATGAAGAATTACGGTTTTGTACATATCGGTACCGGAACTCTCAAAAAACGGTTTCTCAATGAGTATCTTTCTTGGGTAATCCTTCTAAAACACCTCGACCCACGACATTAGCAAGATAAAATGTGACCGGGGTGAGTTTGGAGTTACGTTTAACGTGACCTAAGCGAACCAGGTCGGCTACCGTGAGCTCGACCTCGTTCTCCTTGGCCAAGGTAATCAGCCCGGAGATTTTTCTAAGGAAATTAGGGCACATTTGGGGACTGGATATTTTTAGGGCCTCTAGGTATTCTAAAAGCAGAGGGTTCATGGGAAGCCTAAGCCCACACTCCTTGAAGAATATTTCATACACACAACAATAGCCTACAGAGGTGTCTGAAGCTGTAAAATCGGGACTAGGGAGAGCTAAGGCCACGTTTTGAGGAATATTGTACTCGTCGAAGAATCCGACGAGTTCATCCTCAAAAACCGTGGTGGAGCCTCTGAGATCCTTTGCAAATTTCATCGAGTTTCTCAGGAGTGGTTTGGATAGACATTTCAGAGATGGGTTCGAGACACTACTATAAATATGGGCATTTTGTCGCACCTGATGCCCACAAAGTCGTACCCGATAGTACTATCGGGTGCGACTTCAGGTGCGACTTAGTCGCACCTAAAAGTCCGCAGCTAATACTATTGGGTGTGACATGTCGCACCCAATAGTATATACTATTAGGTGCGACACTATCAGGTGCGACTTATCGCACCTGAAGTCGCACCTATTTTTTCGTAGGAACTTAAGAATAAGGGGGGAATTTGACTTTTGGGTGCGACATGTCGCACCCAATACCTAATATTGGGTGCACCCAATACCCTTCGCACCCAATACCCAATATTGGGTGCGACATGTCGCACCCAATACCCTTCACACCCAATACCCAATATTGGGTGCGACATGTCGCACCCAAAAGTCAAATTCCCCCCTTATTGGTTTTTCTTTATGCTAGTCAGTCGAGTCTTTTTATCAGTAAAGTGCGCTATTTCACCGAGGTTCTTCATGAATTTCAAGCGTGTAATACTCGAGAAAAAGATGTTGGATTGTTCGCCGGCTTCAGGTCTTTGAGTGCTCACTACGACTTTTCGCTTAATCCACGAGTATTAGATCTGAGGAGGTGGTAAGCCACTTAGGAAATGGATTAAAGCCCCACATCTTTTTATAGAAAAAATGCGTCAAATTTTTTAAAACATAAGCTATTATACCTAATTTATTTGTAATATATGTTTAAAATTTCCTAATTTTTTTACTCTTGCCTAAGGGCACATAATAACTTGGGCCGACTTTGGGTCCTTCTCGTGGAGGTTGGATACCATTTTTCGGTGGTCTGTTGTCGTCTGGGTGTGTTTTCTTGTTGATGTCCATGAGTTTGTAAGAGTTTATCTCTGTTTTCGAGATCGGGAGACTCTTCGAAAAATCCTGAGTAGGATTGATCTTGCGCTTATATCTCGGTAGTTCTTGGGTGACATCCTATTTATTTAGCTAGTCTATTCGGGTTTATCTTGTGAATTTTCATTTTGTAATTGACTTGTTAGTAGCTTGTTAATTTGAATGGAATTTCGTTGATTAAAAAAAATAATTATATATTATATATGAATGTGTGAATGAAAAATAGTATATATTATTACACTGAATTTTAATTAATTAGCATACCACTTAATTTACATCCCTTATTGCCTGAATAATTTTTTTCAATAACCTTGTCCTAACCAAGGATCGAAATACCGTTACCGTTACCGTTCCGAGCTTTCGAATTTACTGGTAACCCCCCGTACCGTAAAGGAATACCGGGGGAAGCAGGAAAAAAAAGGTAACCGGTACCGTTGAACTTACCGTTACCGTAGAGGAATACCGTAAAATACCGTATTTACCGAGGGGAATTCAGAAAAGAAATATACAAAAAAACATACAAGAAATATATTTAAATTAATCAAGAATGAAAGAGAAAAATTGTCGACTTAATTATATAATTATGTGAAAAAAGGACTTAATTGTAATAAAAGTTGGAGGACCTGGATGAAGTAGGTTTTCACTTTTGGGCCAAAAGCGTAATGTTAAAGGGAATTTGGGTTTATAGGAGATTGAAAACCCCTTCTTCTCCAGACTTCCTCACCGTCTCTCTCTCTCTATCGTTCACCCTCCATCACCGCCTCTCTTCCTCTACTTTGCTCCGATCCTCCGAGCCCGATCTCGCCGACCAGCCACCACCACCCACTCCCATTTTCTTCTCTCTCTCGCCGATCCCTTCTCCTCTCCTGTGCGAGCGCCGAGAGCCAACCGCGCGGACACCAAGAGCCCAGCCGCGTGAGCAACGAGAGCCGACCGCGCGAGCACCACGAGCGAGACTGAGTGAGAGCCGAGAGCCCCGACCGCGCGAGTGCCGAGCACCGACCGCGCGCGTGCCTCCGCTGGTTCGCGCGACCAGCCGTCGCCGCCACCGCTCCCTCTCTCTCTCCCTCTCACCTGGTTTCTCTGAGCCGCGCTGACCCGGACCGGGAAGTGGGAACCGGGTTCCTACCCGGATCCCGGTCCGATTCCCCCGGAACCACTGGAAACTTCCGGTTTTGGTGGTTCCGGTGCCGGGGAGCTCAAAAAAGGGGGAACCGGACCGGTTCCCATCCGGTTCCCCCGGGATTTAAAACCTATGACATCTGAAACAGATTATACAATTTCAGAAACGTACATATAATTGTTTACATTTTTTTAAAAACATCTTTCAATTTTCAGGTGTTTCCACACGTATTATAACAAGATTCCAAGAAAAATGTTTTGATATGACAAATAATCGGTGGCAATAGAAACTACTTAATCAGTCCAAATTAATACTAAAGAAAGTCAAAAAGTTTTCTGCAGCATACCCGGGCACAAGTATAGATGCCCAAAGCACGCTCCTCCATGAGCTGGTTATTATACCCTACTTTTCTTGTTCCCCTATCAAAGGAATAAAAGAAAAGAAAAGAAAAGAAAAAAACCCACGTTATAATAAAGCTAAGATTTGCATAAAGTCCTCACACAGCCGTGTAGAGAAGAAGCTTTATGTATCACCACCATATTTCATATATATAGATACTTTACCCTCCTTTTTAAATCCCCTACAACATATACCCCTCAGAATACATTCACATTGATCTCTCTCCGTCCCTCTCTCTTCTCTTTCACACTACGCAAACTTAAGGAAACCATGGTTAAAGTAATGGGAGTTCTTCTTTGCCTCTTGATCGTCGCCATCGACGTCGTTGCTGGGATTCTCAGCATCCAAGCAGAAGTTGAGCAAAGCAAGGTTCGTAAGTAAAATTTTATTCAGTTGAAGGGAAGTTAAGTTGTTATTGTGCACATGATTTTGACATATTAGGGTTTTTGGTTTGGCATGCAAAAAGGTGAAGCACTTGAGGCTGTGGATATTTGAGTGTAGAGACCCGAGCCAAGAGGCATTCAAGCTGGGAATGGCTGCTGTGGCACTTTTAGTAGTGGCACATGTTATATCAAACTTGCTTGGTGGTTGTCAAAATTGCATTTGTTCCCAAGATGAGCTTCATAAGGCCTCTCCTAATAGGCAACTCTCTCTTGCTTGCCTTATTTTCACTTGGTAAGCTCTGCAAATTAGTTTTGTTCCTGTTGCCTTTCCTATTGGAGTTGAAAACCCGGAATCAATATTAATTAGTTTAAAAAAAATGAGTGGACATCTCTTTATATTTGCTTTTTGTAGTGCATCTCTTTTGTGGGCTCAAAATTAAAGTCCCGAAAGTCTAGTCATATAGCTATAATATATTTCATCTAAACCAATTATCCACAGCTTTTGTTTACAAGTTTTTTATTATCATTTTTTGCAAAATTTCCAAATTGACACTAATAGTAAACGCGTTTGATGGTTTTAAGTTTTAATAAAAGGTTCAAAAGTGGTATTGCATAATTATTACAGCACTGAATAATATTTTCCTTTAAATAATTAATCTCTTTTTAATTAAAACTAATGAAATTAGGGATTCAACTAATAAATTAACTCAAAATACTTAATAGACGTTGTTTCAAGTTAAATGAAGTTCTAAAAAACAGACCATTATAGTTTATTTTCATGCTAATCAATAGTATACCACATGCCAAGCAGTGCATACCTAGCTTATAAGATGAACATTTATTAACTTAACAATTCATGGTTATATACGTTTTCTTTTTCTGAATCCAGATCCTATATAAATATAAACTAATAATTTAGTAAAACAATTACATGACTTATTTTGATCGGAAGGACACCTATCAAAAGAGGATAGAGGATATCCGGGTTCTTTTTTCTCTCATGTTAGTGAACTTAAAATTTACACAATCCATTGAATCGCGCATAAAGATCATATGTTCTGGTCCAAGTTAAAGATAACGTTGTTTAAGAAACCTTAAACCCCATAGCTATAGCTACCTCATGAACTATTTAGAGTAATTATAGAGAATGTCGAATACTGGATCAAGTTGAAAGAGGCCTTTAAAAGGTAAATTTTACTAATAATTAATGTCACTCTAAATTGTGTGTGTATGTATATATGTGTATATACATACATATATATATATATATATATATATATATATATATATATTCGGTTGATTTGGCGTTAGGTCCTTTTACTTTATTAACCGATTTAGTGTGAAACCGACGACATTCAATAATGAAGGGATCTTCTTGATTGATCAGGATAATTTTAACCGTTGGAGTGTCAATGTTGGTGATTGGGACATGGTCGAACCACAAGTCAAGAGCTTCGTGTGGGTTCACACACCATCATTTTCTGTCCATCGGAGGGATTTTGTGTTTTGTTCATGGGCTCTTTGCCGTCGCATATTACATTTCTGCCACTTCCTCTACAGACTAATACTATGCTTTTACCACTTCCTTTTTCTCTTTCCAGTTTTAGTCTTTACTAATTTGTTGCATCTCTATGTTTTTGTGACCTCGGTTTAACTCGTGTACTAATCCTATCTTTCTCAAAGTATGCATATATTTAAACGAGAAACATATATATTGACATCTTATTTCGCTATTAATTAAATTGCAAATATTTCACCCGTATATCTACTTTATCTGATAAAGTAATACAAGAATTTCCTTTCATTTAGGACTTCTTCAACATTGAATTGGTATAACTTGTAAGAATGTATATGGCTCGCCAATTTCAGATTTTTATTTTTATCGGAGATGCTACGTCAAACGATGAAAAGTATGCATCAGTAAGTACAAACTCTTTTCTATTATGATAAAGAAAAATATAATATTTTAATTTGGGAAATATACAATAATTGATATGACTAAATAGAGAACGGACAAGGTTTGGCAACCAATTCTTAATCACGCATAATCATAATTCCAAAAACTAAGACCATATCAACTGTTTTTTTTTTTTATACCAAAAATCTATTAATCGTATTTTACTAAAAAAAACTATAACTATTCATCTTGTGAAATTATATTTTTTCATGTATTTCATTCCCCACGTTGCTTATTTAATTTCCTCTACTCATTTTATTTTATTTTCATTTACTTTTTTAATCGATTAATTTAATTTTCATGTAATATTTTAACAAATGTTGTCGCTCGTTTTCGGACAACTATTTTGTTGTACGAGCGGTCCGATCCAAGGACGGACCAATTGATCACGCTCAGGCCAAACGTGTTTCGAACCGGAGGATCCGGGTTCCTCTTCGCGGACGGTCGGAAAACATGTTCGTCAGATGATCTGAAACAAGGAAGAAAACGTATGAACTTCAAAGGGACTCAAAGGCAGTGCCTTTGCTTACCTCTCCGATGCTCAACATTAGTAGGGTTGAGATGGATTAATTACGAGGTTTTAGAATGTTTAGAGGAAATTTCGAGTGAAACGAGCTTCAATAGACCTTCATGCAACGTTTTGGTACTAAAAAATTCATTCCATTTGGTTATGAGCCGAGGTTCTATTCATAGATCTCAGAGACCGTGCAAATGAGAAAACTAACTTCCCATATTTACTCGTCGTTGATGTCCTGGGCGGGACCTCTTCGCAAGCAACAAGACCTCGGGGACTAAGACCTCTTGGTCTGGAGATTCGACCAGGACCTAAGGCAAGACCCTTGGCCGAGACCTCCCCGAGTTATGTCGAGTGAGACATCCGATCGGGACCTCTTTGAGGCGCTGGACGAGACCTCACGAGGAGAGGCAGCCGAGACCTCCCAATCGGGACCTTCGGTCGGGACCTCACCAGGCAGGACCCTTAGCCGAGACATCCCGGGAGGCGAGACCTATTGAGGAGTGTTGGCCGAAGCCTCCTTGGTCGAAGGTTGCAGCGGGTACGAAACCTCTTAGTCTGGCCCATGATTCTGGGGGTCTTCGTGGTTTGGTCATATGGGCTGGTCGGTGCGTCCCATGCGGCCCATGGCTGTAATTTTGCACCAGTCCAAAATAGCCCGGTATCAACAAACACATTTAACCTTTTCCTCTTTATTCCCTCGGTTATTCCCATTCATGTTATACTTTTTCTTCCTTATATTTTTTAGTAGTTTAGATTTTAGAGTTTATATTAAATATATTTTTTATCCGAAATAAAATATGATTTCGAGGCGTTTGTTTAAGTCTTTTGGAATCCGATTATTTTTTATTTGAAGAATTATTGTCATTTTTTTAATAGATATATACATGTCAATAAATTTTCAAAATATCTTGAAATAAAATGCCATTAATGAATTTTGGTCAAAAGCTATTGAAAAGGTCATAAATTTGGAATTATCCCAATGCAATATTATATATATATATATATATATATATATATATATATATATATATATATATATATATCACACAAACACAGTTTCTTCGTAGATTCTACTATTTTTGTTTCCCTTACACGTACCAAAAATAGATTGTTATGTGTCATGTTTATAACGAGAAAAAAAAACCCTCCCAAAAAAAAAAAACACTTCATGAAGAAAACAACACCAAGTCAACGGCTTCCAAACTTGCCAAAGCATTTCCAAGCCCTCCCAAGGCACTAATGCAAAACTTTAAGAAAACTTTAACGGACTAAGTCTACTGAAATACACGGATTTCATTGTGTCATATGTTTCAAATTATTTTAGTCTTTAGCCATTTTGATGACATGGCACTCATTAGTGTAGGACGAGTTTTCCATTTTAACCTTTTGAATTTTTACGGTTTTTAATCACGTTCCTTTTTGTTGTTTTAATTAATAGTATCGGTTTTGAATTAGTTTCCTTTTTTTTTATAGGATTCAATCACGTTTTTGTTTAAATATGAAGAATAGTCATGATGAATTAAAAATCGTTTTGGTGGATGAAAAGGATTCAAATTATCTTCCAATGAACGTAGATTTTTATGTCAATAATCTTTTCATGTGGAAAGATGTATTGGTTATGGTGATAGGTATGATGGCGATGAATTTTTTTTTTTCCATTTAGAGTCAAAAGATCGAACAAGACTCATCACAGTATAACATGTTTCAATTCAGATTGCTCTTGGAAGATGAATGCTAATGTTTGCTTTTGAGAGAGCAATGACAGCTGGAAAATTCATTATCTTCGATTGATAAATAAATAATTGGAAATTATTATACTTGTTTATTATCTTCGAATTTATAAAGATAATAATTGGAAAATTTATTTACTCATTTGTTTTTATTCACGGTGACTTGTTTCTTATACTTTTTCATTATTGTTATTAGTTATTTTTATACAAAGTTTTTCAGTTATAAATATACAACCCTACATGATCAATGACAATTATTTGAAAAAAGTACATATTCAAGTACTTTCACAGCTTTAAATATAATATTTTACAATCTGTAATGTCTATGCATACATCAAATAATGTAAACATCCGAGATTATGAGTATGTAAGACTTAGTTTTGTATCATTTTAATAAAGGCTAATAACAATATAATTAACATAATAAACTTTGAGAAATGTGAACCAAGCTTATATAAAAATGCATGGCATAGTTAACAAAAAAAAAAACCATTCTATTTTTTGGTCAAAACCATAAACTAAAAACACGATAACCGGCAAAATTTGTGTGTTCGTAAATTAGCACACCACTAAAGGTAACCAGGAGTTTAAGAATAAAAAATGTAAGCATATTGTTTAACACCATTTATTGTTGTTCTGGTACTATTTTTTTTTATCAAAATCAAAGCAAAACACAAACAAAACTCCATTACTTGAAGATACGATTTCAAAAATCGTCTATCCCCAATGAGAAGTTTGGCTCGCTGCTAGATTGTTCCCAACTATCTTTCTTCGATTTCTTTCGTGTTGTGTATGGGGTTTTAAAACAACTGATCGCTTCACTTCTATTTTGGGTCTCAAGTTAATTGGAGGTTGCACTTCCTCTGATTTTGCAAGGAATTTTCCGTGCCTTACTGCTTACTGGTCTCAGAACTACTGCCTCCGTATTTTCTCCTTCAACATTTTGAGAGCATGTTTCAACGTCAGTTATGATTCTTCAGTTATCAATCATGTAAGCTACGTCGTCGTTTAACCACAACAATTTTGAGGAGTTCTAAGAGGTTGTTTTATATCACCTAACAACAGAGACAATTCATGTTGTATTAATAATTTGTCAGTCTATATAATTAACCGGTATTATAGGTTATTCAACTTACCATGTCAGTATTGTTGTTTTGATCTGATGTCACGGCCACTAGATTGGTAACTTGAATCGCGTGTCTAACCTGGATAATATAACCGCAATTGTAATTATTCAATATCAAAAACTATAAACATAACGTAACTGTTTTCAATTTACACTTACCTTTGAAGGCTTGTTTGGTGTGGCGACCTCAACAAATTTTTTATAAGGCATTTGCTACTAGAGATTCAACATACGACCTCCAATTTCGAGGTAGTGTGGAATTATCACTAATCCACACTATCTACCACATCCCTGCAATTGAATGTGCTACATTTGCAACATCATGTATTTCAATTAGTTTTTGTTTCATAAGCCAATGATAATGATCATAAATAAACACTTATTATAATATATTAACTAATAACCTTATGATTTCCAAGAATCATGTTAATAAATGCTAATAATATTACATCGCATCTATGTTGTTTGATATAATTTATTAATACGCATTACATCAAAAGATAATTTATTGACCAAAGAAAACTCACTATTCCTTGTTTGTTTTGAGTGACGGGCACTAGGTTTACATTTTCAATTGACGACACTTCCTAAAAATGATTATTAGCTTGTTAATTAAATATTATTGACATGTTCTTTTTCAGCTCTTCTTACTAAATTGAAATAATTACGCTACAAGAAAAATGAATTTTGCCCACACATATTTAATGACATTTATAATTTAATCGAAAAATATCATGAAAGTATGTAAATATGATATATTTAGCGACATTTACATACACAATGTTGTCCATTATGTTTTTAACGATAATAAATAAATGTAGTAAAACTGATAGTATCACTACAACAAATACTGGCAACAGCCGCGACAAAAGTCGTGGCTGTTGCCATAAAAGTCGTGGCTGTTGCCACATCAGCCGCGACAACAGCCACGACAAAAGTCGAGGCTGTTGCTTCGTTACTGTTTAGCAACAGCCACGACATACAACTTAAAAATTCTTCCCGCTTTTTTTTTTCTAGCCATATTTTTCCCGGGAAACCTTTTTTCACGCCAATTTTTTAATTTATTTCAAAGTATAAAAATAATTACAAATATCATTGTTTTTCAACATTTAAAAGCTAATAAACCAAAATAATATTTATTTCATTCATATGAATACATGATCATGCTAATAACGTCTCATACTAATAAACCAAAATACAAAGTATTAACAAACTAGAAATATAACTGTCTCGCTACACTTTCCTTTGCCGATGCTCCACTCCCGAAGGCTCTGTAGTCGACATGTCTACAAAAAAAAAAAAAAACAAAAACAAAAATTAGTAGCAGTAACAAATATTCACCCAATTCTCATATTCATTGAGATGATATATATAGAGCATAATCAGTGGCATATATGATATATAAATTCTGAATCTCATAATTACAGTGGGGGAGTGAGTTAAAAATATAACTCAGAGTATTATGGAGTATAGGCAAGGCAATACTTTTAAGTATAATTAGCCCATAGGCACAGTTATTATTGATAGTAACTTATTGCAGCTATTTTCAAATATAACTTGACTTCTCTAGTATGTTTTCAGAGTAAGTTATGAAGATCAAAGGCATTTTAGCCATGAAAATAGCAATTTCAATTCCATTTAAAATGCTGAACCCAAGAAAAAGATAGATAATCATGCCTGCAAAGAAAGTTTAAAAGCTAACAGGGTCATACACAAATATGGCACTCACAGAGATTAAAAAGTAAACAGTTTTCTTTATGAGATTTTTTTTAAGACTTGCAAAAACCTTGTGCACTTGGAACAAAGATATGTTCCCTTCCCTTTCTTGTCTCCACCAGTCTCAAAATGCTTGCAACTCTGAAAAATTAGTGTCACAGTACACAATTCAATACATAATCCCACTTCAGTACATAAAAACCAATGGCACATACAAACAACAACTTACGGACAGCAGAGGCTAGAGCAACAAAGGGACGGCAACGCCCATGACAGCCTCACCTACACAAATTCAAACACGCATACACATACACATACAGAGAACAAATTCCACTACAACAAATACAGTTTTTCGGTGCGGATGACTTTTGGGTGCGACTTTTCGCACCTAAAAGTGGCACCAAAATTACTTTCGGGTGCGACTTTTCGCACCCAAATGTCACTAAAGTCGCACAAAAAATTTCGCTGATTTTTTTAAATTTGGGTGCGAAAAGTCGCACCCAAAAGTTTATCATACCTTTGGGTGCGACAAAGTCGCACCCAAAAGTCCAAAACATACCTTTGGGTGCGACAAAGTCGCACCCAAAAGTCCAAAACATTTGGTCTACAAATTTAGCGGGATTTTGTTCCCTCTTATTTGTTTGTTTTTTTTAGGGATTCCCTCTTATTTGTTTTCACCAAAGAATCGGGAAAGGAAAAAAGAAAGAAGAAAAGAAAAGAAAAGAAAAGAAAGAGAGAAAGGGAAAGAGAGAGACCGAGAGAATGAGAGAGAGAGAGAGAGAGAGAGCCGAGAGAAGAGTATCGGCCGATGGAGACCGAGAGACCGAGAGAGAGGAAGAGAGCGAGGGAGTGAGCCCGCGGAGGAAGAGCGAGGCCGACAGCCACCGAGACCGGGCCACTGGACGCGCGCGGGGGCTGAGAAGAAGCGAGCGCCGCCGCGAGCCGCTGAGCGCGCCGCCCACGAGGAGACGCCGGAGAGCGAGAGAAGTAACGTCCGGGAGTTGATTTCGCGAGCAAGGTAAGGAGATTTCATTCTCAGCCAAGAATTTCGAAAGTTAAGGTTGAGAGTTTGATTTGGGGGTTTTGATTTCGGAGTGAAATATGAGGTTTTGGCTTGGTTGTGATGTTCATTGAGCTCGATTTTGATGGTTATGACTTGAATTTGTCCTTTGATTTCAGATTTCTTGGCTGGGTTAAATTTTTGGACGAATTTGGTTGATTTTGGTCACTTGGCCATGTGGTTCATTGTGTAAGTTCTTATATTCGAATTATGACTTGAATCTGATGCTGTGCGATAAATTTTAAGGCCCACTTGCTTGAGTTTAGCAACTTCCCTTTTTTACTTATCTTCACATGATGCTAATCCAACTGTGTAATTTCAGTTTGTTGTTGCTTAGTTAGATTTGGTTGAGTTGATTAAGTTTTCTAATAAAAAGAAGTGCTGATTTTCTTGGTAATAGGTATAGTTTTTCGAGTAAAAAACAGTTCTGTGTAGTCCATTTGTCTTACTTGCATGCCTTGTTATGTCCTTCTCTGTTTGTAACCCCTCTCAACTTCTTGTGCGATCTCGAGAGAGATTTGCATTGATTTATTACGATTTTGACTATGGATATAAACTTCTTTTTGTTAAGAACATGGCTTCATGGTAAGAATTCCCATTAAATGCTTTGCGTTCTTTTAGTGATTTCTCTATCCTTGTACTGAAATGAATTATCATATACCGCAAGGACAAGATTGTTATATCTGCAAGAAAACTGGACACCGTGCTAAAGACTGTCCAGATAAGTACAAAAGCATATCAGCAACATCAAAGATATGTCTGAAGTGTGGAGACAGCGGTCATGATACGTTTTCATGTCGAAGTGATTATGACCTTGAAGATCTTAAGGTTGTTAGGATATGTTTTATGTGATATTTAATGTTTATATAATTTGACTTTTGTTTCTCACTGTGCACTTCATCTATGGGATCTTAAGCATGAAATATGTTGTTATGTGTGCAAGAAGCTTGGACATTTATGCTGCGCTAATTATGTGGATTCTTGCCCAAAACAAGTTTCTTGTTACAGATGTGGTCAAATGGGACATACTGGCTTGGTAAGTAATGCATAATGTGGTCATGATAATGACTTTTTCTTCCTAGGACGAGGCCTCTAGCATATGACAAATGATTAATAGTTTTATTTTTGTTACTGAATTTGTTTTGAAGATGATTGCTCGGATTTCATATTAGCTATCTTTTCAAGGTTTCTTTTTGCTTGCAGTGTCGTATATTTTGGACACACTAATGTCCATCTTGATTATTGTGAACGAATTTAGCTTCCTGTATGCATTTATGGTTTTGCATTTTACAAATTGTTATTTCGCAAACTCTTTTTTTTATACAGTCATGTTCAAGGAAAAGAGCGGGAGAAGCTTTAAATACGGATCAAGTTAGTTCTTGTTTTAAGTGTGGCGAAGAAGGTCATTTTGCTCGGGAGTGCACCAAAAGTACTTCAAAGGTATGTGTTAATAGGATCATATGCCCGGTATATTGGGAAAATGTATGTACCCTCGTAAGAATTTTGAGTTCTGTTTTGTTGATTTCACTCATCGATCATATAGCTGAAAATCTGAGAAAAAAAAAAGTCGAAAAAAAATGGTTGTCGTGTTGCTTGCAATTTGACATGGAAAACAAACAGGAATAATGTTTCTTAAGCCTTATCTTCTCAATGCAGATGAATAATGTTTCCTATATTTGGTGGGTCTATTTTAATATTTCCAAGCATCAAATCTTCAACGAACTTATTATTCACTCACTTTCCAAACAGGAAAAATAGCGGCTAGCAGCGGACACGCGGCCTGGATAAGCAGCAAAGAATCAAGAAGCCGAGTTTTCGAGTTGCGTGGTCGCAGCGACGCGGTTTTTGTCGGAGGAAACACCGTGCGAAGGGATGGTAAGTAAAAAAAAAATTTAATTCGTTATATTATATATGTTTGTGTGATCATTGGTGGTGTTGGATTTAGATCCGAGGCTGACGGCTAGGAACGGAGGCGGGCATATGCCGATGCGGATAGTGATGAGTCAGAGCCTGGATCTTCCCGAGGAAGCGAAGCTGTGGGACATGTCCGAGGCTCCCACCATAGTGGCGACTCAGAGGGGAGCGCGGAGGAGCTTCCAGAAGCTTCTCACCTCGAAAGGAGTCGAAGTGGTCGTTAGAGTTATGAGAGACTTGGTTAATAGAGGAGTGAGCCGAGTTTATCATTCTGTGTATTATGGACCATTTAGGTATAATTTTTATTTTTCAATTAAGCAATTCAATATAACAAGTTTCATTCAGCCTTTTATTTTTAATTGCTTAATTGCTTATAACAGGTTTCATTAAATTAAATCAAGTAATGTCATTTAATTGCATTTTATTTTATAAATAAATTAAGAATCAAAGTCACTTTCAAATCAGATGACAACTAAATCACAGTTAACAATTACATTTTTCAAAGATTTAAAGTCACTTTATAATAGAGCGACGTCTAAAGCACTATTTTTTTCCCCAAAACTAACTATCGAGTGCGACTTTTGACTATCGGGTGCGACTTTGTCGCACCCAATGCTCTTTTACCCGCCTTTTCCACGGATTTTGGTGACATTTTAGGTGCGACTTTAGGTGCGGAAAGTCGCACCGAAATGTCGCACCCGAAAGTCAAGACTTTTGGGTGCGACTTTTCGCACCCAAGACTTTTAGGTGCGAACTTTCGGGTGCGGAAATGTCGCACCCAAAGTCGCACCTAAAGATATCTTTGGGTGCGAAAATTGACTTTTGGGTGCGAAAAAAGTCGCACCCAAAGGTCTATTTTGTACTAGTGTTCATTACTCACCTGACCTTTTAGCTCTTTATTCATCTTACACAAATTCAAACACACATACGCATACACATACACATACAGAGAACAAATTCATATACACTCTCTCGCATACACACACACACCCAACCACACACACAGACCACAGACACAATCATACTCACACAAACAATCATACACATACACACACAAAATATTCACACCGATAATACTCACACAATCATACACATACACACACAGTCACAAACATACACACACACACACCCAATCATACACACAGACCACACACTCGCTCACACACACACAAAACACACTCACTCGCATACATAACACACACACTCGCTCAAACACGGATTTGTGAGCGGGGCTGAGAATCTGCAAAACAAACACACATAACGCAAAAAAAAAAAAACACAATACACGCAAAAACAGAACACACACACAAACACACATAACACACACAAACACTCACTCACTTACTCATGGACTCACACATACATACACATACACACACATACAGAAATGAATTTGACATGGACCATCCAACAATAAACACAAACTATCATCACATAACCCTCAATTTCAGAAACTCAATTAAAAAACCCTAACTTGTTTCTTGAAATCCGACTAAAAGAAGATAAATTAGACGGAAAAGTGGCTGGCGGAAAAGTGGGCTATCGACGGGGCCAAGGGCCGAGGGAGAGAGGGAGGTCGCTGCGGCGGTTGGGAGAAGAAATTTGGAGAGATGGAATTCGGAGAGAGAGAGAGAGAGAGAGAGAGAGAGAGAGAGAGAGAGAGAGAGAGAGAGCTAATGAGAAAAAGACTTAACATATACCTCATTTCGCGAAAAATAATTTCATGGTGCCGCTCTTTTTTTTCCGAAAATTTGAGCCAAGGAAAGTACCGCTTTTTTTTAGCAAAAAATTGAAACAGACGCGACTAGTCGTGGCTGTAGCCTCAAATGTCGTGGCTAAATAGCCACGACTTGTCGCGGCTATTACCGAGAAAAAAACTTGTGGTTGTTGCCAGTATTTGTTGTAGTGTATCACGGCTTGTAAACGATGTCATTATATGTTTTTCAATACATTTTTTGTATAAATTCATGGTTTATACTTTGTACTTTTTTTGTTTGAGAAATATGTGGAATTCTTTTAAAATAAAATAAAATATTTGTTTACTTTAATTTATCTTCATTTCTATTATAATATCCATCTATCTTTATAAAATGAATTACTATAACATTATATATCGTTTGCAACTTGCAAGTACTTGTTTTTTTTACTACCCGACATCGTATTAGCGTAATTGGTTCCTTTATTAATTAAACAATGCGGTTGTTTGAAAACTCTCTATTAAAAAAATTAATTGCAAAAAATATATAGAAACTCCCTTTAAAATAACTTCACATCCACCCCTTAAAAATATGGCAGTACACAAATATTTTTAGACCAAAAATATTTCAAAACCCGCCATATTTTCCCAAAGTTCTGGTTCTCTATGACATATCCAAAATTTTAAACTAACAAAGAAACTTAACACATTAAACTTTTGAATCTTAAGGTTATCCTTTCTCTCCAGCCAAATCTATACATTTCATGCTTCTAGTATGATTTATTGGTTTCTAGTTTAATTTATTATTGATCATTCATTTCAATCATCACCTCTAGCTTATCTATATTTTCCATATATGCACATTGCATTTTCTATCCCCATCATGGAAATTAATTATTCTATTAGGTATCATCTTTTTTTAATAATATATATCATCCTTTATTAATTTCTTCCATTATGTGCTTGGAATTGATTGAATGTGTAATTCATTAAATTTGATTGTGTGTGGCTCATATTTTATTTCTTGTTTGCAGACCTGGAAGGCTTGAAGATTATTTAAAGAATACGATTTGGTTTTTTCTACTCCATTGATGCGTGAATTTATATGCAAAACTGCTTAGTGATGGTGGCCCTTTACATAGAATTTTGTAATTACATAAAAAAAAATTGCATCAATATGCAAGGTCACACAAGTTTTCTATGTATCAATTAATATGGCGTGTTGTGATTAGTTTTTGTTGTTGTTATGTTCTATAGAATTATGTGTTTGATAATACTTTTCTTATATGTAGGTCATTGAATAAGTCAGAGATTATCGTGTTTGTGCAAATGATATGCGCACAAAGTTGATCGCCAAGCTTCATAAGTAGATGAAGATGGACATGAAAGATAATTCTAAAAAGTAAAAGTCTCAAAGCTATAAGACTAATGTCTCTAATGAGTTTTGGAAGACAGGGTCTTAGTGTTTAATGTTATAAAATTTAGTTTATTTATTTACAATAATTTTGTGTTATTCTTAAACTCGTTATATTAATTCCAGTGCAATTTTCTTGACTTGTACATTTTGAATCATACAATTCATATGGTATTTTAAATACCACGAGCTCATACATAAAATTGAATTAAAATAAATAAATAAATAATCTACATAAAACAAAAAATTTATAAAGTTGGCAATATTTATTATTGATGATATTTTCTAAATGTACTGAATAATTATAATATATTAGATATATAACATGACATTTTCAAAATGTCATTAAAAATGATTCGACAACACTAATTTTGACATTTTGAAAATGTCATTAAAAAATAAAAAACTTTTGCCAGCACCCCCATTCAACGACAAGTGAAATAAATGTCGTGAAATCTCTTTAACGATATTATTTACGTGTCGTTAAAAGCCTTTTTATTGTAGTGTTACTTCAGCTGGCTTGGGTGCTATGACCCACGAGTACTCTTATTTTCTGTTGATGGCGTTTTCTGGAATACAAATACAGGTTTTTATTTTAAATAAATAAGAACCTATTAATGATCAACTTACAATCAACAAACAAATGTACGTATTAATTATACTAAATGTAAAATATTAAAATACTAATTACATTTGTTATATGTGTAGCATTGGTTGTAAGGTTCCCTACATGTAATATAATATAATTTTCAAACCATATGATAAGTAATATAATTTTCATGTCTACGTCTTACTATACAAAAATTAACCAAACGTGACTTACATACGAATCTTCTTTATTAGTCTCTAGTGTTCTATTCTCGTTTATATGGGTTGTGCCATTAGTCCCACCACATTTATATTATATTTTATAACATTAACAATTATAAATTTACACAAAAAATGAACAATTCTACATATATAGCGTATTTCCTATTGGGAATTGTATATCCCTATAACCGTTGCGGAAAATAAATAAGTACGCTAATAGGCTAATTACTCACCTCATCATAATCATGCGGAATAAATTAATTATGCTACTTCGCTAATTAATTAAGATTATTCAACAAGATCTAGATTTATTTAATTATTATCAAACCATGCGAGAAATTATCAAGCAACCGAATTAAATAGACGAGTTATCAGAAAATTTATGGGTTTCTCACCAAGCTTCTGAATTGGGTTCTTGTTACCGGTCGTTTTCGGGACACCGGAAATTCAAAAACGATTCAAGGCCAGCCGGGCTTTGCCGGCTGGAGGCCCAACGGGCCCCGGCCCATCAGGCCCGAGCGCCCTGACGCATCCACAGCCCGGCACGGCCGGCGCGCACGCACCTGCGCCCCCGGCCCTGAGGCCCTCGGCCCAGTGGGCCTCAGCGTGCCCTAGCGCGCCTGGCTCGCGCACACCCTGCGCCCCGGCCTCCCGGCCCGCGCGCGCTCCCGCGCCCCGGCCTTCCGGCCCACGCGCGCTCCCGGGGCGCGGCCTCCCGGCCCGCGCGCGCTCCCGCGTCCCGGCCTCCGCGCGCGCTCCGGCACCCCGGCCAAGCACCCCTGCTGCCTCGGCCAGGTGTCCCTGCCGCCTCGGCCGGGTGCCTCTGCTGCCCCGGCCGAGCATCCCTGCTGCCCCGGCCGAGCGCCCCTGCTGCCTCGGCCGGGGTGTCCCTGCTGCCCCGGCCGAGCGCCCCTGCTGCCCCGGCCGAGCGCCCCTGCTGCATCGGCCGGGTGCCCCTGCCGCCCCGACCGAGCATCCTTGCCGCTTCGGCAGGGCACGCCTGCTGCCGGACACGCCGCGCCCGGCCAAGTCCCGCGCCCATCCAGGCGACATGTCCCGCGCGCCCTGTGCCCTCCCGGGCGTGAAGCCTCGCGCGCCCCGCTCCTGGCCACCCGGTGGGCCTCAAGGGGTCGGCCCAAGGCCTCTCTCCACAACTATAAATACCCCCCCCCCCCCTTGGGGAAGGAAAAGAGAACACAACTTTCATTCCAACAATACTTCTCTCTCGAGAATTCTCTCTCGTGCTCTTGTGATATTCCAAGAGCGCGCACTCCTCCTCCCTCGGCTCAGAAACACGAGGACCCCCCTCCACGAGAGGGAGCGCGCTCCTCTTCTGTGACCCGAGCTTCTGCGGTACACACCGTTCTCCTGCTTCTTGGCCCTTGAGCTAGAACTCCGAGCTACGAGTAAGCGACCCCTCTAAAGTCTTCACTAGAAGCTACGAGCCGGGTCCTACTCTAAAGCCTTGGATTCCCAAAGCGTCCGAGCCCAAGATAGCCCCCAATACACAAATTGAACTACGTTCTGACCTGATCCCGACTAAAGGGTACGTAGGCAGCCAACCCTTGGCACAGTCACACCCCCCAAAACACACCTCAAGGTCTGGAGGGTGCAGCTCGGTCTACGAGCTCCCATTTTTGGCCCAGGCGCGATCACTTGGTCCGGCCTTGGATCGAACCGCCCGAGGTATTTAATCGTTGTTCATTTTCGTGCGACAACATTTTGGCGCTAGAAGGAGGGGACTTCCCGACTTACACAGCCCGAAATCCCTTCTACAGCTCGACCCATTTCTTCTCGACTCGAGAAAGACATGAGTGGTCAACCACCCGTTCGTTCTGAGAGCGTGAACAACCCCGAAAACGCAACTGCGGTGAAGAAATACTTCCTACGCTCTCGAGCGCAAGGCGACGAGGAGTCTCTCAACGACGAGGGCCACACTCCTTCGCCCCCTCCTCTTCAGGACAGTCGGGACGACCGCATCCTTGAAATGGAGGAGAAAATCCGCCGACTGAAGATAGCCAATGCAAGGTACCACCGCCAACTGGCGGGCAAGGCACCTGCACACAGCGCCCCCCACGGGGAATCTGAGGACCTCATGGACGAGGGACATGATTATGACCCCGACTATGAAGGCTTGGAAATTTCAGCGGACATCGAAACTTCTCTCACCAAAGACGGGAAACTCCCTGTTGAGATCGAAGTCGGTCCGTCGAAAACAAAAGCAATACCGGTCTCCTCTCAAGAAGAAACCTCCCGACGTTCAGCCCATGACCGGCTCGGTCAAAGAGGCAACGTCAGGGAAGGTACAACGACTCGGCGAGTAAGGCGTGTGGCTCGAAGCTCACGCCCCCATACCGCCGGGCCGGATCTTAGAGATCGGCTTACCGCCCAACGGAACGACCGTGGCGAAGACCTCCGGGAGAGGCTGAGCGCTCGTAAGGGTCACAACCCTACGGCCCCAATCAATGGGGACCCCCGCACGGCTCAAGGGTCGAACGAAAGGCGACAGGTGACTCATCCTGAACAAGGAGTGACCCCCAACACTGGCCTCGACGTCGTCACCATGATTCACAATCTTCGTAACGAGGTGCGTGACCTACGTGAAGACGGCTTGGCCGGTGATACATACGGGGTCGTGGAAGAACATTCCTCTCCCTTCACCGCCCAAATCCTTGCTGAGGTGTGCACGGGAAACTTCAAACTCCCGAATCTCCCTCCATACAATGGGAAAACTGATCCCACGTATCACATCCAACATTACGAAACTTGGATGATGATGCAGGGCGTCTCACCTGGGGCTCTATGCAAAGCTTTTAGTCTTACCCTCACCGGACCCAGTTTCGAGTGGTTTAAGAATTTAAGGCCAGGAAGCGTCCAGTCATTCAAAGACCTGAAGGACATGTTCCTAGCACGATTTGCTACATCCATGGTCCAAAAGAAGACCAAGATGTACTTATGGTCAATCAGGCAAGAGAGTAACGAGTCCTTGAGACAGTATCTCACCCGATTCACCGCAGAATCAAATAAAGTTGACCGCTTTGACGACAGTGACGCAATTACAGCCATCATCGAGGGCTTGCGCACCGGAGACTTCTTAAAGTCCGTCGTCGGCAGAGTCCCTTCTACGATGGCCGAGTTAATGAACCAAGCCAAAACCTTTATGGGAGTAGAAGATTACCTCGAGGGCCGCATGAGCAGCAGCCAAAGCTCCCGCCGTCGGGACGAGTCCGGCAACGAGCCTGGAAACCCCCGTAAGAGGATAAACAAGGGAAGTAAAGCTATCGATAGCCGACCCCCTACGTCTCAAAAGCCGCGTCTTGCGAGCAATTTTAGAGACTACTCGGGTTACACTCCCTTGAACGCCCCGGTAGAGCAAATCTACGCTGTGGCGCGTGACAAGTTCGTCGCTCCGGCTTCAATAAGGGGCAACCTCGCATCTAGCGACCGGTCCCGCTATTGTGAGTTCCACCGGGATTACGGTCACACGACCGCTCAATGCTTCCATCTTAGGAAACAAATTGAGACGTTAATCCAGAAGGGAGACCTCAAGGAGTTTGTCCTTCGCTTGGTAGGAGCGGGAGCCCCCACCGACAACAGGCCACGGCCTGAAAAAGGTGGAGGGACCAACGCAAACACCGACCGCACAGCGGTCACAGCTACGGCTGATGCGCAACTCCACGTCGTCACCACCATACTAGGTGGCTTGCAAGACGGGGACTCGGCCCGGCAAAGGAAAAATCTCCTCAGAGCTGCCTCTCAAGAAGGCCTTGCCGGGCAGGTTAACCTCACCTACGAGGAACCTCCGTCCGTGCCTCACGAGACGATACAATTCACCAATGAAGAGGCCAAGCGAGTTGTGCACCCGCACAATGACGCTATAGTCCTCAAGGCCCAGGTGGCCAACAACTTGGTAAAAAGAGTTCTTATTGATAACGGCAGCGCAGCCGATATAATCTTCAAGACCACCCTCGAGCGCATGAAGCTCGGGGGGCTCCGCCCTGTCCCGACTCAGACACCTCTGTTTGGGTTCACGGGAGAAAAGGTCATGACTGAAGGAATCATTGATCTACTAGTCACCTTCGAGACTGCCGGAGGTATCAAAGTCGTTCACATGGTCCCCTTTCTTGTGGTTGACCAAGAGTCGCCCTACACTGTTATCATTGGGCGACCCACGTTGAACAGACTAAGGGCTATCACGTCCACATACCACCTACTAGTAAAATTCCCTACCAAAGAGGGGATCGGCGTCATGGCTGGTGATCAAACCCAGGCGAGGATATGCTATGTCCAGGGCGTGGATGGCAAGCCCGCTAAAAAAAGGGTTAACACGATCTACCAACTGGAGGACGACTACCCGTGTGATCAGAAAGACGCACGGCAACTCGGGGAATTAGACCCCCGCGATGATATCGAGAGGTTGAAAGTTGACACCCCCGATGATCTCACTTCGATCGTTCTCGACGAAGCTAAACCTGACCAGGTAGTGAAGATCGGTGCACAACTCCCTCTCGCCATCAAAACTCAACTCGCGTCCTTCCTTCGGGAGTTTAAGGATGTATTTGCGTGGACACATGCAGACATGCCCGACATAGACCCCGATGTGATTGTGCACCGATTGAATGACGATAAAACTATCGCTGAAAAGGTACAAGCTAGACGTGCGTTCAACCCCGAACGATACCTAGCAATAAACGAGGAAGTCGAAAAACTTCTCTCCGCTGGTTTCATCCGAGAAGCCAAGTACCCAAAGTGGGTGGCCAATGTGGTCATGGTCAAAAAGCCTAACGGGAAGTGGCGCATTTGCATAGATTACAAAGATCTTAACAAAGCCCGCCCGAAAGATTGCTTTCGACTCCCACGCATCGAACAACTGGTCGACGCCACGGCAGGACATGAACTCCTAAGTTTCATGGACGCCTACTCGGGCAATAACCAGATACGAATGCACGAGCCCGATCAGATCAAGATAACCTTTGTCACTGATCGCAGCCTCTACTGCTACAAGGTCATGCCTTTCGGCCTTAAGAATGCAGGAGCTACTTACCAACGATTGGTAAACCGGATCTTCGCCGACCTAATCGGCAAGACCATGGAAGTATACGTGGACGACATGCTCGTTAAAAGCCTACTGGCCACCAATCACGTAGACAACCTGAGGGAGATGTTCTTAATCCTCCGTCGGTACAAAATGAAGCTCAACCCCAACAAATGTGTGTTCGGGCTCGAGTCCGGGAAGTTCCTAGGCTACATAGTTAGCCGTCGAGGTATCGAAGCGAACCCCGAGAAAATCAAGGCACTCCTTGACATGAAGTCTCCACGACGTGTCAAGGAAGTCCAAATTCTGACCGGTCGGGTTGCCGCCCTCTCACGTTTTGTGGCCAAAGCAACCGACAAGTGTCAACCGTTCTTCAAAGCAATTAAGAAGACAGACGGCTTTGAATGGACGGACGAGTGCGAGAAGGCCTTCCAAGAAATGAAAGCCTACTTCGGGACACCTCCGTTCCTCTCCAAGCCAAAAGATGGCGAGACGCTTTACATCTACCTCGCCATCTCCGAACGAGCTGTGAGCGCTGTGCTGATCCGTGAAGAAGATAGGGCTCAATGGCCCATCTTCTACGTAAGCAAAGCCCTACTTGACGCCGAAACGCGTTATACAGAGATAGAAAAGCTCTCTCTCGCTCTCCTCGTAGCTGCCAAAAAGCTACGCCCCTACTTCCAGGCTCACCCAATCGTTGTCCGAACAGGACACCCAATCGGTAAAGCTCTTCAAAAGGGAACATCGACTCGCATGGTGATCTGGTCCCAAGTATTGAGCGAGTACGGGATTGAGTTTCACCCGAGACCAGCAATAAGGGCTCAAGCCTTAGCTGATTTCATAGTAGAATTCTCCTACACTCCCGACATGGGAAGAGCAGAAGACGACTTGACCGACGACTTGTCGACTCGAAAGAGAAAGGTCGACCCTACGGGTCCCATCTGGGAACTGCACGTAGACGGGGCATCTAATGCCCAGGGAGCAGGCGTCGGCGTGATTCTAACAAATCCCGACCGGGAAAAGTTACGCTACGCCCTCCACTACGGATTCCATGCCTCCAATAATGAGGCCGAGTACGAAGCCCTCATCGTAGGGCTAGAGATCGCTCAAAAGCTCAACGTGCAGAATTTACGAATACACTGTGACTCGCAGTTGATCGTAAATCAGGTTAAAGGCGACTACGTTGCCAAAGAACCTAACACGATCGCCTACTTGGCAAAGACAAATGCCAAGCTAGATGCCTTCTCCTGGTTCGAGATCATCCAGATCCCACGAGAAGAGAACTTTGAGGCTGACGCCCTAGCTCACCTCGGATCCGGTATCACCGAAGACGGGTTGTGAACTATCCCAATCGAGTCTCTCTCGCGGCCATCTGTCTCACGTGACGAGGTTGGAACGATTGAGAGTGCCGCTCAACCAACTTGGATGACCCCGCTTACGGACTTCTTGCGAAGAGGGGTACTTCCCGAAGACCGCAGAGAAGCCGAAAGGCTGAAAGCCCTCGCATCCAAATACGTGTTGAGAGGCGAAGCCTTATACAAGCGCAGGTATTCAACCCCGCTGCTCCGATGTCTCAACAGCGTCGAGTCGACTAAGGTCCTCCGCGAGATCCACGAAGGCCTCTGCTGGAACCACGCCGCTGGAAGATCCCTCGCGCTCAAAGCACTTCGACAAGGCTATTTCTGGCCAACGATGAAGAAAGACGCCTACGACTGGGCAAGAAAGTGCGACAAGTGTCAACGTTTCTCCAACGTTCCACGTCAGCCGCCATCTCCCCTGAGTAGCATCGTTGTTCCACGCCCCTTCGCAAAATGGGGCGTAGACATTATCGGCAAGCTTCCCAAAGCCCCGAGGCAATACGAGTACGCCATTGTCGCTATCGACTACTTCACTAAGTGGGTCGAAGCCGAGCCTCTGGCCAGGATCACCAAGGCCAACACTACAAACTTCATCTGGAAGTCCATAATATGCCGCCACGGCATCCCCGTGTCAATCGTGACCGATAACGGCATGCAATTCAACAACGCGAGGGTTAGAGAGATCTACGCCCAGCTAGGGATAAGCAAGACATTCTCGTCCCCGCGACATCCACAGGCTAATGGCCAAGTGGAAGCCGTCAACAAGACGATTAAGAGCAACCTCAAGAAAAAGCTCGAAGCCAAAAAGGGCGCCTGGGCTGAGGAATTGCCTTTCATCCTATGGGCCTATCGAACGACCGTTCGAAACGCCCCCGGAGAGACCCTCTTCTCCCTAGCCTTTGGGGTTGAAGCAGTGGTCCCCGTGGAAACGGAAGTCCCCACCTACCGGGTCGACACTTTCGACAAAAAAGAAAATGATGAGGCCATGCGCCTCGAACTGGATCTAATCGACGAGAAAAGATCCGAGGCCCTCACCAGACTCGCTGCACAAAAGCGAAAGGTTGAGAGATACTACAACGCCAAAGTCAAAAGGCGGATCTTCGCCGTCGGCAGCCTTGTACTCAGACGCGTGTTCCAAAACACCCAAGTGCAAGTCGCCGGGGTCCTGGGCCCAAATTGGGAAGGACCATATAGGGTTCGACAAGTCATACACGACGTAACCTACTACATCGAACACACGGACGGAACTCCAATCCGGCACCCGTGGAACGCCGAGCACTTGAGGCAGTACCACCAGTGACCAAGTCTCCCCATTTATTGCTCTGATTTCCCTTATTCAAAAAGGCCTACGCGCCACTGTTCAAGGATGTTCCATGTCAGCAAAACTTAATAAGAAATAAAGTTTGAGGTCTTTTTACCCACTTTATCACAGTTTTTTGTCATCATGGCACGACCTGTAAACTAAAAACTCGGGGGGCTATGGGTCCTGAGACGTACACTAAAAAAAATTACGGCATAAAAAAAAAAAAACTTTAAGCCCCCCACTCACGGGATACAAAGGCTTAAGAAGCTCGGATCCCGACAGTTCATCCGGCATACGGGTCCGGGAAAAGACGCCGGCCTAACCCGGCGCAACGCAAAAGTTCAGTCGCTCAACCCACGAGCTCAAAGACGTCGGCCTAACCCGACGCAAAGGTTCAGTCGCTCAAGCAGCACGAACACTTCTACCCAGGCCTAAGTCCCCCACGGGGACACAGACTTAGGAAGCTCGGACCCCGACGGCCCTTCGTGCATACGGGTTCGAGTAAAACGTCGGCCTTCCCGGCGTGCCGTAAGATGCGTAAAGGCGCAGGTGAAAGACGTCCTCCGGGACGCATGTAAGTCGCGTAAAGGCGCTGCCTCGAACCCTAAAAAGGCCAAATCTGAGCCAAACAAAGGTTCGCTAGCCTCAGGGCACGAACACCTAAGACGCCGGCCTAACCCGGTGCAATAGGGTTTGAGTTAAAGACGCCGGCCTAACCCGGCGCAACCGCGTTCGCTTGCTCCAGGGCAAGCGAGCCCAAAAGACGTCGGCCTAACCCGACGCACCCGCGTTCGCTTGCTCCAGGGCAAGCGGGCCCAAAAGACGTCGGCCTAACCCGACGCACCCGCGTTCGCTTGCTCCAGGGCAAGCGGGCCCAAAAGACGCCGGCCTATCAGCTATGACTTCCCGGAGAGATCTCCAGCAACAATTTTTTAGGGTTTTAATTTCGAATTTTATGGGTATTTAAACTCCTAGTTTGAACAAAGAGAGATAGAGAGTTGGGTAAAAGGCGTCATGTATGGAATTGTTCTTCATTTGTTGTGTGGAATATTTTTTTTTTTGTATATAAGAATGTTGGTGTTAGGACAATTCAAAACTTGGGCATGTTTTGGTTCTTCTACTGTTATTGTTCTTGCGCAACCGCGTTCGCTTGCTCCAGGGCAAGCGGGCCCAAAAGACGTCAGCCTAACCCGACGCACTCGCGTTCGCTTGCTCCAGGGCAAGCGGGCCCAAAAGACGCCGGCCTAACCCAGCGCAACCGCGTTCGCTTGCTCCAAGGCAAGCGGGCCCAAAAAGACGTCGGCCTAACCCGGCGCACCTACGTTCCGACGCTCCAGGGCGCGAACGCTGAAAAGACGCCGGCCCGACCCGGCGCACCTACGTTCCGACGCTCCAGGGCGCGAACACCAAAAAGACGTCGGCCTAACCCGGCGCACCCACGTTTCGACGCTCCAGGGCGCGACACCAAAAAGACGTCGGCCTAACCCGACGCAAAGCGCGTTCGCTTGCTTCAGGGCACGAACCCAAAAGACGTCAGGCTCAGCCGGCGCACCATAAACGCTCGGTCACTCAGCGGCACGAGCTCCGAAGACGCCGGCCTAACACCGGCGCAAGTTACGTTCGCTTGCTCCAGGGCGCGAACTCAAAAGACGCCGGCCCCGACCCGACGCAACATACACGTCCAGTCGCCAATGGCGCGGACGCGGAGCCCCCGGAAACTACCCGGTAAGACCTCTTCGATCGCCGGAAGGCATGAAGTGAAGTCACTGGGCCACAACCACCTAACTGGGCACAAACGCCCCCTCGCCTCGAACATTGAACGACGACGAGTGGTAACGATAGAGCGAGCGGAGGACAAATCCCAGCTAGGGACGCCAAACCCGCCAAAAATATTGGTAAGGGAACAAGCCCTTCGGGCCACGTCAGCCCGCAAAGAAGGCATATACGAGTAAAATTGCTCAAAAATTGAGAAAAGCATTCAACACGAAAGCGACAAGAATATCTAATAAATAAAAGAGCCACGGCTCTGAATCCAATGAACACGTGCTGAACAAAAAGTGCGTGAAAAATAAATAAAATCCTAGAAAAGGAAAAGAAAGCAAAGCGCTAAACATACGCGCTAAAAATGAAGCCACACGGCTCAAACAGTACCCTCATCTAGCAGGGGAAACAGGGTGTCGAAGAATTCAAAGGTGACCCCCCGGGCCTCGTTCTCGGTCGCGGTCGCATCCCGACACTCTACCGCTCCGGCACGACGGGCCTCCTTGGTCCTTATGTCGTAGTCATCCTGCAATAGTCGGACGCTCTTCGCTCCGCTTCAGTAAGCTGGGACGAGAGGCGAGCGTTTTCCTCCGCCAGAGAGTCGCGCACGTGCTCCGCCCGAATACGCGCCGCGTCGCTCAAAGTAAGCTGGCGGTGCTACGTCTCCAAAGCATCGGATCGAGCATCCAGTTGCCTCCGAAGGTCAGTAACCTCAGTGTGAAAAATTTCCGCTGATCGGGTCGCCACCTCGCAAGCTCGCCGTTCTTTGGTGAGCTCCCCCCCGCCATCTTGGCCACCGACAGTTGGGCTCCGTCGCGCTGATTTTGTGCGATTTGGAGTTCCACCCTGGCCTCACGAAGCTGGTCTCGAAGCGTCTCGGTCTCCGCCCCCGGGTGCGAACCTCGCTCGACCTGAGCCACCCTAGCCTTCGTCAGAGCGAGCTCCTCCTGATATGCCCCTAAGTGTCGGATGAAGTCATGCAAAATCCTGTCACTTCGCACGGCCCTCGCATGCGCCTGCGACGACAAAGAAGCAAGGGTTAAAACTGAAACCTACGCTTACAACAGAATAAACAGAAATACTGACCCTCTGAGCGTCGGTAACCCCCGCTTGGAAGAAAGCAATGTCGCTCTTCGACACCACGCCCTTCCACCAGGATAGTGGGGATCCCTCGAGGTGGCGGAAACAATCCCCTCGAGCCTCTATCGCCTCCAGCTCCACCGCCGAGTTCACCCTCTTGGGTTTGGAACGCTCGTCGGGAGGTGCCGATGTCGAAGCCCTCTTCAAAGAAGCGTGAGGCTCCGGTTCGACTAGACCGGCAGTCTCGGCGCGCTCTCCCTTCGCCTTGCGGTCAGCAACCCTAGAGCAAATCTCCGCCATTGACTCAGGGTCCCGAGAAGCGAGGGCCAGCCTCCTAGCTCGCCTCTTTGCATCTACACAAAACAAAGCAACGAAGGTCAGGTTCCTGTCAAAACAAAAAGTTTTTTACAAAACCGTAAAGTTACCTCGAGAAGCAGGAGTGACTCGTTGAGCCAAGGGACTCGGGGGCCTGCTCGCCCGGCATGCCTCCTCGGTGCCCGGAGCAAAGGGCGGGAACCACCCGGTGAGCGCCATCAGCTCGGGGGAACGGAACCGCTCGCCAGCCTTGCGGGCTACCGACATCCCCGATATTTCTCTCACAAAGGGGAGCTCCGCTGCCCCCTCGTCCGCTGGAAAGTCGGCCAGACGACCGAAGCAAAGGGGCGCCTCGCCGAAGGCGTCCGAGGCGACCCACACCCACGGCCGGCGGCTAGGCGGGTCACAATCTTCAACCAGCCTCACGTTGCTCCGAGCACGGGCCATATGAAATCCCGGCTGCCCCGGCGCCGGGAAGATGGCGACCAGATTACGGAAGTCGTCCACGGTCATGGCACGCTGCGTCTGGCAGTGCCACTCCATGAAGCATGTAGCCAACAGGCGGTAGAACGCCGGGCTCATCTGACATGCGTGGACCCCTAGTCGGGTCAAGATCTGCTGAACGATCGTGGGGAACAGGAAACGCAACCCGCAGACAAGACTCCCGATCGTCACGGCCGCGTACCCATCCCTGGGACGAGAGGGCATGTCCTCAGGGGCAGGTCTAAGTAATCCCACCGAGGGAGGGATGTTATACGTCTCGCAAAGCGTGCTGAAGACTCGGGAGGTGAGCGTGCTCGTCGCATCGACTCCCATGCAGTCTAAGCCAACGGGGGAAACTGAGTCGCCTACTCCGTACATACGAGTCCTCTCCAGTGACCTGGCATAAGTGTAGCCCGAAGCCTCCGCGGACTCAAAAGCCGACCAGGCCGTCGCCAACACTTTCCTGTTACGTTTCTCCTTCCCCCTCGCGGGAGGAGCCTCCAAGTCCTCTTCAGGGCCCTCTGAGCCCGACCCTAGGGGGTCGTCGGAATAAATCTCATCCAGAAAAGATTCGGACGGCACCATCGCAAGCTCAGCACCCGAGGCATCTAAGTTAGACGCCCGGGGAAGCCCAGCACTCACCGTCGTTTCACCTCGCTGCTTGAGCAAGGGGGCATCAAAGGACGCCTCGCGGGAGACCAGGTTGATCACCAACCGTGACGAACGCGGATCCTTGGACCCTTCGTCCTCCCCTTCGGGGCCGCACCTTGTAGGTCAGCCGCTCCCGGGCCCCGCCAGCTCGGCAATCGCCGCGGCGTCCGTCTCCAACTCTGCGAGCCATTTGTCGGCCGCACCAGAGTCTTCCTCGACAAAGATGGGAATCCCGTCGAGTTCCTCAAAGGGACCCTTGGCCGCCCCCCCAAAATTTGGGAGAGGGTAGATAGGGTCAACCTCGGGATCATCAACGTGGGAAACAAGCTCACTCCCCATTAAAAAAGGGGAAAAAAGTCGGCTGCCCAGGGGAAATTTCAAACTCAAAGGAATTTTCCAATTGCCCACATGCTGCCAAGTGTGAACAGAAAGGGAGAGGGCTCTCCTATTTATAGGAGAGGAAGGAGCAAACCCTGCTCCTCCCCCCCCCTCGCGCGCGCGCCAGTCCCCCAGCGCCAGGCCGCGCGCGGGTCTTGCTGCCCGGCCGGCCCGGTCCGGCCCTCAGGGGTCAGGCCAAAAAAAAAAAAAGGAGACATGCGTGCGTACGGTCACGCGTGATCGAAGGTGAAATTACCTCAACGCCCTTTTCTTTTTCTAAAGTTCACGACTTACGTCCCGTAAGCCGTAAACTTGGGGGACTAATGTTACCGGTCGTTTTCGGGACACCGGAAATTCAAAAACGATTCAAGGCCGGCCGGGCTTTGCCGGCCGGAGGCCCAATGGGCCCCGGCCCACCAGGCCCGAGCGCCCTGACGCATCCACAGCCCGGCACGGCCGGTGCGCGCGCACCTGCGCCCCCGGCCCTGAGGCCCCCGGCCCAATGGGCCTCAGCGCGTCCCGGCCCGCGTGCGAGCTCCCGCGCCCCGGCCTCCCGGCCCGTGTGCGCGCTCCCGCACCACGGCCTCCCGGCCCGCGCGCGCCCCGACCTCCCGGCCCGCGCGCGCCCCGGCACCCCGGCCAAGCACCCCTGCCGCCTCGGCCGGGCGCCCCTGCCGCCCCGGCCGGGCACGCCTGCTGCCGGACACGCCGCGCCCGGCCAAGTCCCGCGCCCATCCAGGCGACATGTCCCGCGCGCCCTGTGCCCTCCCGGGCGTGAAGCCTCGCGCGCCCCGCTCCTGGCGACCCGGTGGGCCTCAAGGGGTCGGCCCAAGACCTCTCTCCACAACTATAAATACCCCCCCCCCCCCCTTGGGGAAGGAAAAGAGAACACAACTTTCATTCCAACAATACTTCTCTCTCGAGAATTCTCTCTCGTGCTCTTGTGATATTCCAAGAGCGCGCACTCCTCCTCCCTCGGCTCAGAAACACGAGGACCCCCCTCCACGAGAGGGAGCGCGCTCCTCTTCTGTGACCCGAGCTTCTGCGGTACACACCGTTCTCCTGCTTCTTGGCCCTTGAGCTAGAACTCCGAGCTACGAGTAAGCGACCCCTCTAAAGTCTTCACTAGAAGCTACGAGCCGGGTCCTACTCTAAAGCCTTGGATTCCCAAAGCGTCCGAGCCCAAGATAGCCCCCAATACACAAATTGAACTACGTTCTGACCTGATCCCGACTAAAGGGTACGTAGGCAGCCAACCCTTGGCACAGTCACACCCCCCAAAACACACCTCAAGGTCTGGAGGGTGCAGCTCGGTCTACGAGCTCCCATTTTTGGCCCAGGCGCGATCACTTGGTCCGGCCTTGGATCGAACCGCCCGAGGTATTTAATCGTTGTTCATTTTCGTGCGACAACAGTTCTCTTTTTTCTTCTCGTTTTTCTCTCCAATACTTGAACTCCGATTTGATCTTCGGGATATCTTTAAATCTCTTGGATCTCCTTGGATGACACCGTAGTCTTCCGAAACGCAATCTCCGAACGAACAAGAATATAGTGTGGGCACACTCTATTTAATCTTACAAGATCTGAATATGGAGTTTCAGATCTACTCTTATTTTTCTAAGAATGGAATAAAAAAAATTCTGAGGGAGAGAGAGAACAAGAAGCACACAGCCAGACCTAGCGAGGGTTGGTTGAATTTTTCAGTTTGCTTCGAGTGATTTTTGCTTTCTCTTAGACCCCTATTTGTAGTAGTGGAATGAGATACTCCTGGAACCTTTCAGAATATTTTATTCTCCTATATTCATTCATTATTTAAATGATTTAATCTCAGCCCTTGAATCTCATTTATGAATCCTACTTTTTCTCTCATCTATCATATCAATATCTATGATATATTATTTTCTGTTTAAATAAATAATATTCATTTATGAGAGAATAAAAGGTAATATCTTATTTCCTTTTAAATATATTTTCTCATAAATATCATAAGAGAGAATAAAGGACAATATATGATATCCTTTTAATATATTATTCTATGTCCTTTATTTAAACAACTAAAGAGAAAATATTGGTAAATACCGATAATAAAAAATCGACCACACTAGCTACATGGACCTAATGAATTCGACTATTTCAACATAGTGCAAGGCCCATTATCAAATCTATTTAATTATTTATTTACTTGATCTAATAATAAATAAATAACTAATTAATTAATTATTTACTTGATCCAACAATAAATAATCAATTCTACCATAAATAATTTTGTTATACATCAAATACCCATATTTCTGAATTAATGCAGCTAATACCTTTTATAGCTATGAGATTGTAATAATAATAAATAATCTTTATCTTTATTATTATTAAAGAGTTCTTGTCCGCCTTAGTCAGAGCCGAATCGGGGACTATGGACCTAGTGACAGAAGCTCCTACAAATCCGATTAAAAGACGAAATAGTATTTTCTCTTTTCAATCGATTCGTTCAATCTTGTTCAGTACTCCACAATGTAATCCAAGACTGCACTTTCCTTATTACTATAATTATATTTACTCATCGTGACGAGTGTCCATTGATCTAGTCAGTTCGTGATCAAGATTCTCCAGGTTCAACCCGTATCGAGTAAGGTCAATTATTCCGTTATATATCGTAAGCATCATTACTTCCCAAGCAAAACGATTCTTCCGAAAGTTATTTACTACGAAAGTGCTAGCAATCTATCCGTTCTAGAATCAACCCTTAGGTGGGTGAACATTGCGGAATAAATTACGCTAATAGGCTAATTATTCACCTCATCATAACCATGCGGGATAAATTAATTATGCTACTTAGCTAATTAATTAAGGTATCTAACAAGATCTATATTTATTTAATTAATATCAAACCATGAGAGCAATTATCAAGCAACCGAATTAAATAGACGAGTTATCAGAAAACTTACAAGTTTCTCCTCAAGCTTCCGAATTGGGTTCTCCTACTTCTTCTCGTCTTTCTCTCCAATCTTTGATCTTCGATCTGATCTCCGAGATATCTCTGAATCTCTTGGATCTCCTTGGATGACACCGTAGTCTTCAGAAACGTGATCTCCGGATGAACAAGAGTACAGTGTGGGCACACTCTATTTAATCTCACAAGATTTGAATATGGAGTTTCATATCTACTCTTATTTTTCTAAGAATGGAATAGTGAAATTCTGAGGAAGAGAGAGAACAAGAAGCACACAGCCAGACCTAGAGAGGGTTTATCGAATTTTTCAGTTTTCTTCGAGTGATTTTTGCTTTCTCTTAGACCCCTATTTGTAGTAGTGGAATGAGATATTCCTGGAATCTTCCAGAATATTTTATTCTCATATATTCATTCCTTATTTAAATGATTTAATCACATCCATTTGAGTCTCATTCATGAATCCTACTTTTTCTATCATCCATCAGATCAATATCTAGGATATATTATTTTGTGTTTAAATAAAGAATATTTATTTATGAGAGGATAAAAGGTAATATCTTATTTCCATTTAACTATATTTTCTCCTAAATATTATTAGAGAAAATAAAAGACAATATCTTAATTCCTTTAAAAATATTATTCTCTCTCGTTATTTAAACAACTAAAAAGAAAATATTGGTAAATACCAATAATGAAAAATCGGCCACACTAGCTCCATGGGCCTAGTGAATTCGACTTTTTCGACATAGTGCAAGGCCCATCATCAAATCCAATTAATTATTTATTTACATGATCCAACAATAAATAAATAACTAATTAATTAATTAATTATTTACTTGATCCAACAATAACTAATCAATTCTACAATAAATAACTTTTTATTCAGCAAATACCCAGATTTCTGAATTAATACTGCTATTACCTTTTACAGTTGTAAGATTGTAATAATAATAAATAATATTTCTCTTTATTATTATTAGAGAGTTCTTGTCCTCCTTAGTCAGAGCCGAATCGGAGACTATGGACCTAGTAACAGAAACTCCTACAAATCCGATTAGAAGACGAAATAGTCATTTCTCTTTTCAATCGATTCGTTCAATCTTTTTCAGTACTCCACAAAGTAATCCAAGACTGCACTCTCCTTATTACTAGAATTATATTTACTCATCGTGACGAGTGTCCACTTATCTAGTTAGTTCGTGAGCAAGATTCTCCATGTTCAACCCGTATCGAGTAAGGTCAATTATTCCGTTATACCTTTTTCGACACATATATACCCTAAGAATCATTGCTTCTCCATCAAAAGATTCTTCCGCGTTATTTACTACGAAAATTCTAGCAATCTATCGGTCCTAGAATCAACTCTTAGGTGGGTGAACATTGACCTTGTATCAGGAAGGCGGGATTCTATATCTGTCAACCACTTTCTTATGAGATCACATTACGGATTTCCAAGACATAAGTATCCTAGCGTCTTAGTAGCCTTTAACGAATGAGTCCAAAAACCCGGCGATATGACCTAGAAGTCCATGATCACTTCAGGATTTAGATCAAGTCTCACTGTGACCATCATAGCGACCCTGGTTAGTGTGTCATAAGGTACATAAACGACACATCAACAACCAAAGTTTGTCCAGGACGTATACTTACCACAAGTAATGAATGCTCCTACAAAGTGATCAACATTCACTTGTATGCCACATATATGATTTTAGATACAGCTAGTCATGGATGTATCAATCATGACCATGTTTTATCTCACCGTCCGAACTCAGATGCCGAACATGTGATCATCTTAATGTGGAGGCTATGGATGATAGTTGTTATTGATTCTGATTTAGAAAATAACCCAATAATCATATAATGCTAATAAAGTCAACTTCTTATCCAATTCAGAAATTATTCGTGCTTATTTATTATCTTCAGTGGGCAATATTCCTAACATCAACAACCAAAGTCTATCCAGGCCGTAGACTAACCAAAAGTGTAGAATGCTTCCACCAAGTGATCAACCTTCACTTGTGTTTCACATATATTATTTTAGATACAGCTATCATAAATTCCCTAAATCTCACCTTGTTACTCATTCTCGATGGCGTCTAAGAGTGCATTTATGAATGTCAATGAAGCAAAGTCTGTCGAGAAACTTTGGAGTCCTCGGCGGTATTGTGGTGTGTTATGTGTCAAGCGCACTTCATGGACGTAGGACAACCCAGGAATGAGGTTTTATGGATGTTTAAGAAACGAGGTACGCATTTTTGTATTTTTTGTTCGATGTACTCATCACCCCTCGTCTTTGTTTGTCTGGGTTCATTGACATTGATATTGGTGTTTATTTGTAGAAAAACGGGGAAAATTGTTGTGGAATGTTAGAGTGGATTGATCCACAAATGTGTAAAAGGTCTGTCCAAATCATACCTAGATTATTTAAAAAATAAATAAACAAACTTGAAGAGGGGCAACATGAAAATTTATCGGAGAAGTCTAGAGATAATGAAGTCCAGGTTGAGCTGAAGAAGATGAGGGAAAAATAAAAAATTGATCGCGTAAAATTAAGTTCTACATTATTGTAATCTGTATCGGTGTTGCTTTTATTTTGATGTACAAGTAGATCTTTTAATTGTGTTTGTATTTGACCTTACTTTTGATGCTCAAGTAATTGCAATACTAAACGTGACAAGTATTTTGAATGTGTATTTGGTTTGGCTTATTTGTTGTTCATTTGTGAATGTTATTTGGTTCAGTAACTGAAACTGAAAATGGACACAATTGATTCGAAACATGAAAATGGACACAATTGATGGCATTTGAAAGACGAAATTCTCACAAAATTAACAATCATATAGACATACACATTCATTCACTTCCATACACTTAACATACACATGTAATATGTTACAGGGTCTTACGAAACATACTAAACAACTGCATTCCATTTCATTAGCCAAACAACCATAATTATATTTTCAATTCTCAAATTTTACGGAACGGAAAATTTTATTTCGGGAAGAAATAAATTAGAAACTCGGTTATGTTAAGTTTTGCCTATATCTTGAATTGTCAAAAAGAAATATTCTTGCATTTTTATACATATATTTCGGGATTTGAGTTTTTTTTTCAAAACAAAATGGCCGATATCTCTATTCCATCCAAAAGCCCGTGTTTGATCAATATCATATTCTTTTGAGCTAATCCGTTTCAGGTTAGAGTTTCATATTTGAACCGAAAAAGCATTTGAGCATATTAGGCTCATTTGAGAGAAATCCAATAATAATAACCCAATCAAATTGGATGTGGAGCTGATTTTTTGTTGAATGCATATGATAAGTGCATTTCATACATATTTATCATGTATGTATGAAATGCACTTATTACGAAAATGGCTTTTTTTTATTTTTACTGTATCGCAAAATTAGCATGTTTAAAACTTTTATTACAAAAAAGGCTTTTTTTATTTTTAAATAGTTACTTGTTAACTTTTTTAGATTTAGATTCTGTTTAACTTGAAGGAAAATAATTATTTATTGTTTGAAAAATAGCTATTTAAAAATTATTTGAAATAGCAGCTATTTTTAAAATGTTACACTTAAAAGGTGTTATTTTTGTAACTTACCCATTAGAAAATTGATAAGAAAACAAAGGCCACAAACTCGGAGATTTTTAGCCATCATTCAGATCATGCAGCCACAACATAGATTTCTATTACATTTCAGGACTAATAACTTATTGTAATCTTTAAAATAAATTAAAAAAAAAAAACAAACAAACAAACAAACGAAGTGAACAAACCTTACTAAATACATCAAGAAAATGGTAGAAGTTAGCACCAGGAAAATGACTTCTCAATTAGCAAATAATACACAACCTAATTTTGATGAACAAACTCGGAACTAACCTATTACTTACTAATTCATTATCTTCCATTCATGGCAGAAGTTAAAAAAAATAGAAACTAAAAAATAGGTACCGACGAGGAATAATGTTAAGGGAAACTTGATAAACCAAGCATCGTGTGACACACCATTTGAAAATAAAACAATATTTTGGTAGTCTTAGGAAAACCAAACATTTTTAGTGATGAAAAGTCATAAATGCCCTTACTTATTTTCTTCCTTCATCAGAGTACATGAGTTCCCAATTAAATCAGTTTAACAAAATAGAAAAAAAAAAAAAAAAAAAAAAAAAAAAAAGAAAAAAAGGGGAGCAAAACCCACACCCACGTACGGCGAACCCCACGCACGGAAAACCCCCGGCAAACCCCCACGCACGAATGGGTAAGTTTCGATCCCTAATTCAATGATATTTTGTGAGTTGTTTGATTTCCTGAAAAAAGGAGTTTGGGTTCGTCATGTTGGGTTCAGGAAAAAGTTCGAATTTGTTGTCTGTAATTTCGAACTTTATAGTTGTTATTTCGATTTCATTTCGAACTTTTTAACTTGTACAGATTTGACTTCTAATGTATACTTTTTAACTTCTTAACAGGTTCAAACGCTAATATATGTTGTTTATTTGATGGTACTTGGGTGAACAAAGGTACAAAATGGGAATATACTAATGAATCGCGATTCGAACTGCGTGCACTCGCGAAAGACATATCTCGGGCGGAGCTATTAATCGCTATGTACGAAGCTTTTTGTGTCGATGAGTCGTTATACGATTTGAAACTTGAAGCTGCGTATGTTTGGGCTGGAAGACCAATGCCTCCTCTCATTATGCCTTCTAATGTTTACTGATAATTACTTTGGTAGTTTTGGAGACTAGTTTTTTGGATGAAATTTGGGTTTGTAATGTATACTGAAACCTCTGAAATCCATTACAAAAAATAACTGAAATGTCTGAAATCCATTACATAAAATAACTTAAAACTCTGAAATCCATTACATAAAATAACTGAAACCTCTGAAATACATTACATGAATAACCTGAAATGTCTGAGATCCAACACATGAATAACCTGAAATCAAACACATAAACTAACTGAAAACTCTGAAATCCTTTACAAAAAATAACTGAAACGTCTGAAATTCAACACTTGTATAACCTGAAATGTCTGAAATCCATTACATAAAATAACTTAAAACTCTTAAATCCATTACATAAAATAACTGGAAACTCTGAAATCTATTACATAAAATAACTGAAAACTCTGAATTTATGTAATGGATTTCAGAGTTTTAAGTTATTTTATGTAATGGATTTCAGACATTTCAGGTTATTCAAGTGTTGAATTTCAGACATTTCAGTTATTTTTTGTAAAGGATTTCAGAGTTTTCAGTTAGTTTATGTGTTTGATTTCCGACATTTCAGGTTAATCATGTGTTGGATCTCAGACATTTCAGGTTATTCATGTAACGTATTTTAGAAATTTCAGTTATTTTTTGTAATGGATTTCAGAGGTTTCAGTATACATTACAAACCCAAATTTCATCCAAAAAACTAGTCTCCAAAACTACCAAAGTAATTATCAGTAAACATTAGAAGGCATAATGAGAGGAGGCATTGGTCTTCCAGCCCAAACATACGCAGCTTCAAGTTTCAAATCGTATAACGACTCATCGACACAAAAAGCTTCGTACATAGCGATTAATAGGGCGGCACAAAAAAACCGTAAAAATCGTAAACCGGACCGGACCGGTGATTTTTAAACCGCCGGTCCGGTTTAAAACGGTTTTTTTTTTCCCCGGTCCGGTCCGGTCCGGTTTACTCAATGCAAACGGTCCGGTCCGGTTTTTTTTAAAAAAAAACCGTTAAACCGGACCGGACCGGTTTATTTAAAAAAAAAATAAAAAAAAATAAATTAATGTCCAATTAGCCAAATTAGGCATTTGTGCATGTATTTAACTCCCATATATGACTATATGTTTGTGTTTTGGTGGAAAATTAATGGTTTTTTAAAAAAAAAATTATGTAAAACGGTTCAAAACGGTCCAACGGTCCAAAACGGTCCGGTTCGGTCCGGTCTAAACGGTTCAAAACGGTCCAAACGGTTCAAAACGGTCCGGTCCGGTTTAGATGATTTAAAACGGTCCGGTCCGGTCCGGTTTTTACAGATTTTTGGTCCGGTCCGGTTTGGGTTTTTTTGAACCGTTTTGAACGGTCCGGTCCGGTTTTTTGGCCGGTTTTGGACCGGACCGGACCGTGCACAGGCCTAGCGATTAATAGCTCCGCCCGAGATATGTCTTTCGCGAGTGAACGCAGTTCGAATCGCGATTCATTAGTATATTCTCATTTTGTACCTTTGTTCACCCAAGTACCATCAAATAAACAATATATATTAACGTTTGAACCTGTTAAGAAATTAAAAATTATACAGTAGAAGTCAAATCTGTACAAGTTAAAAAGTTCGAAATGAAATCGAAATAACAGCTATAAAGTTCGAAATTACAGACAACAAATTCGAACTTTTTCCTGAACCCAACATGACGAACCCAAACTCTTTTTTTCAGGAAATCAAACAACTCGCTTACAAAATATCATCGAATTAGGGATCGAAACTTACCCATTTTTCTTCTCTCAACTGGTTAACTACATAGAAGGCCCAACAAATTAGAGTTTAAAGGAATTAGGGCGTGAGCATCGTAAGCTTCGAAATGCAATCGAAATAACAGTTATAAAGTTCGAAATTACAGACAACAAATTCGAACTTTTTCCTGGATCCCACATGACGAACCCAAACTCTTTTTTTTTCAGGAAATCAAACAAATCTCTTACAAAATATCATCGAATTAGAGATCGAAACTTACCTATTCGTGCGTGGGGGTTTGCCGTGCGTGGGGTTTGCCGGGGGTTTGCCGTGCGTGGGGTTCGCCGTGCGTGGGTGTGGGTTTTGCTCCTTTTTTTCTATTTTGTTAAACTGATTTAATTGGGAACTCATGTACTCTAATGAAGGAAGAAAATAAGTAAGAGCATTTATGACTTTTCATCACTAAAAATGCTTGGTTTATCAAGTTTCCCAATGTTAATTGGTTGATCAAATTTGCTTAAAAGCATATCATCTCACGAACAATGAACGATAAAAAATGATAATATTTAGAAACGGTGTGGCTGAGATTAGAGATTAGTATAACGTAATGCACTTAATCTCTAATGAAAGTTATCCAACGTCGATCGCAGCGATATAATGACATAAACTCAGAATCAAAGAGAGAGAGAGAGAGAGAGAGAGAGAATGAACACAAAGAGTCAGAAATGAAAAGGCACACACAACGCAATTCCTAAAAAAGAAACGGCTCATCGGAAAGTACTGTTCGTACAGCTGTGTAATGTTTATCATAAGGGTTTCTTTGCTCAGATGACATGACACACACGAGAGAGAGTTACATATTCTCCATATTATAACTTGGAGTTTCACAAGAGTATCAGACACCCAAAAAAAAAAAGCCATCACAAAAATTAAAGATGAATATTTTTATCTGAATATATTTACCTTGTGAAAACCGTGAGATATTTAAAAAAAAAATGATTGCAATCATGAGTTATTTAAGAAATGTTTGTGTCCGTTTGAGGTAGCTACTTAAATTTCTCCGTTTACTTAAAGCAATTGAGAAGAAAATAAAAGCCCACAAATTCGGAGATTTTTAGCCATCAAGCAGTTCCTGCCATGCAGCCACTACACCTGGATTTCTATAATTTTTCATGAGTAATAACTAATAATGAACATATTTTTTATCATACCATGTCCAATATTAATAATTTTAGTAAACTCGTGATAACAAAAAAAAAAGAACTAATAAGCTCTTCATATAACGATGGGAAATAATAATGCTTTTGATTTTCCTTTTGTTCTTTTTCTAATTAGACAAACACAAGAACATTGAGGATGATGCAGAATATTGCTTTTGATTTTCATTTTATTCTTTATCTTTACCTTACTATTTATAGGCAAACATTGTTCACCTGAGTTGTAATTAATATCATGTTATGCATATAATGGAACCATTCACATAAAGTAAATAAGCAATCGTGTAGGTTTGCTGACATTACTAGACTCTAGGCATCATTATTAGTTGCTAAATTAGCAAAGTAAAAGAAGTTAGCAATTTTTTGTCTTCATCTATCTGGTGTTCCATCCATTTTAGGTTCAACATGCGTGGACCAGGAATACAAAAATACATCAAGAATGTGGTATACGTGCACAAGGAAAATGACTTCTCAACCAAAAAAAATACACAACCTAATTTTGAGGAACAAACTCGGAACCAACCGCTTACTTACTTTTTTCTTAATCTTCCATTCATGGCAGAAGTTAAAATAATAATAATAATAATAATAATAATAATAATAATAATAATAATGATTAGTTGATCAAATTAGCTTAAGAACATCTCATCTCACCAACAATATATTGAACGCTAAGAAAAATCATAAAGAGGTATCTAGAAACGACGAGGCATAAGATTAGTATTACATAACGCACTTAATTTCCATTGAAAGTTCTCCAAAATTGCAACGATATAATGACACAAACTTAGACGCAAAAGAGAGCATGAACACTCAGAGTAATTAATAAGTGAAAAAAGCACGCACGACACAACGCAAGTCCTAAAAAAGAAACGGGTCATGAGAATGTAGTGTTCTCGTACCACCTGTGTAACGTCAGGGTTTCTTTGCTCAGATGACATGAGAGAGCTAGGGAGAGAGAGTGTCAGAGTAACATAATAAGAGTAGATAGCTCAGAAGGGGAAGGGGAGGAGGAAGTCGGCGGTGGAGGGGAGAGGGAGTTGGTGGAGGGAAAAGACGCAAAAGCCCTTGGAGTAGAGGAGAGTCTGGACGACGGGGGAGTTGACGAGGACCTGAAGGAGCTGGGCGGAGGAGAGGAGGTGGAGGCCGGGGAAGGAAGAGGAAGTGGAAGTGGAAGTGGAATGAATGGGAGACAAGGGGTGGGCGGGCATGGCGGAGAGGGCGGAGAGCTGAGCCTGAAGGAACTTGACGTACTTGCAAGTCTCGTCCAGCATCGTAGCCATGTCCATCTTCTTGTCCCACGGCACCACTCTCTGCAGGCACCGCATCTTCTCGCACACCTTCTGCCTCCTTCCCCGAGCCAGCACGCTCCCCCTCGGCACCGCCCTCCTACCTCGCTCCCTAGACAACCCTTGCTCTCCGCTCAGTAACGCCATGTACGCCTCATATCCCTCCATTCTCTCTCCCTCTCTCTCTCTCTTCTTCTTTCTGCTTTGCTTAGCTTTGCTTTCTCTATGTTCTGCGACTCTCTCTGTGTGTGCATATATAATGCGTTGCTTCGGACGCGTGGCGGAGGGGTACTGGTTGGGTTTATAAGGCGGCGATGTGTATATCGAGGGCGATTCATATTTCCGTGCGAGTCTGGGGAGCCGTTGGATGGTATCTCATCGTACGGTGAGGAGCGTCGTCTGTTCTCTTTTGTCGTATGTCGTTCCGTTAATGACGAGAATGGGTAGTGTGATGGACGTGTGTGAAGGGAAAACGGAGGGGTGATACGGGAAATCTACTAATTCCCGACATTCTCTGAGGGTGTGGAGTTTGGGCGTGGTTGCTGTTTGTTTCCTGAGCTGTACAGCGAGGCTCAGAATTGTTTGAGGAAAAGTCGAGTTTATCCCCCAGCTGGACCACAGATATATTTCCAAGCATTACGTAAAACGCACACAGTACACGCACATGAAAATGAAAGAGAGATCATCTTCGTATTCATAATCAAGAAAAATAAAGGATCAGCTCAACTTTATAGAAAATCAAGAAATATCTTCATATTTCATATATAGACCATCTTCATATTCATATTTCATTATAGATAATCAATAAAATAAAGGATCAGCTCAACTTTATAAAAAAAAACCGCCGAGATACACTTTTAATCAGCTATTATTGAAATTATATGCTCTTTATATCTAATTCTTGAAACACGTTTGTATTAGCATTTTTATATTTTAATTGAACAAAATCTAAAGAAAGAGAGGACACTCTTTAATTTTCTTAATACTTTTGATTGTCTTTTGATGACGAAATTTCACTGGTATTTTGAATTTTTTTTTTTTTTTTTTTTTTTTTTTGGTATATCTCTCAGTAGTAAGGCTGGCTGAATAAGAGGCATTTAGATCAACATTAATACGCAAGTCAAATTTTGGTTAACTAATTATAAAAAAGTCTCCCTTAGATTAATCAAAATTCATTGGAATTTTTTATCTTAAAATTAACAAAACATAGTTATATATTTATTTTAAACACATTTTGTTTCATTGGATACTTTTGCAGCTACTTTTAATTGAAAATCTTCAGTTAAAAGTAGTACGAAATTAAATTTCAAAAAATTAGAAAAATAGCCAACTTAAACGTTTGATATTGCTAAATAGTCAAGGTTTGGTAAATATTAAGTAAATAGCCATAAACGATGATGTGGCTTAATATGACAGTGACTATTTACTTGATATTTACATTTGTAAATATATAAAAATGGTTATTTACCTAATATTTACCAAACCTTGGCTATTTAGCAATTCTCAACGTTTAAGTTGGCTATTTTGCTAAATTACCCGTTGTGGTTCACAGAAAGAGAGTATCTTCATAAAAGATCAACCAAGAAACAAGGATCAACTAAACTTAAAAAAATAAAAGGCTTTCTTTTTTTCCTTCTTCATTTCTTTCCACCTCTTATATAAGCTTAAATTAGAAGATGAGGACTAACAAATGCACTATCTATCACTCTACTAACGAATGAGATTACAAAAAGCACTTGAAATAAAAGACCTGTACAGAATAATGAGCAAGTGAGAGAGCACAACGAATGAACGCTTTGGAATGCTTTTTTTTTTTCTTTGTAAACCCTAACATTAAAAAAAAGGGCATCTAAATTACGGCCCAGAAAAAAAAAAACCCCTAAGACCATTCCAAAACGCTACAACAATACTGCAAAAATGGAATTTCATCACCGGTCCCACATGCCCTGATAAACTGAATGTCTGTGTTTCAACCAATGAACCATCTCTTTGTCTAACGCACCGTTGCTTATTACGGCATCGAGCATCGGACTGCCTATCAATTTCGGGCTGCTCTTGAACGACCATATCGCATCCTTGGGCCAAGGCTTCTGCGCCAGCTTCTCCTGAAGAATCACAATAAAAAATATTAGATAAATATAAAAATACTAAATATATTTCATGTGTCATAATAAACTCTTACCATTCTCGACAGCATTACGCGCACGATCTTGGGGCCATAAACACGTTGCCGAGAAGTAGGCTTGTGAATCTTTGCGTAGAAGGAACCCAGTTCGGGTAACGACAAGCAACCCCTGCTCACTCTGGCGAGACTACAATCGGGATCGGCGTTTGTCTGGTTGTGCCAAAATATCAGCTGCCCTAAACAATAGTTCTCCCCGTACGTCTTGCTGTACTCCTGAAGACCTGGACCCAATTTATCTTTGCACTTGGGTCCCAAGTCTAGCGGACTAATGTACACTGGTGGAGAAGTTACAGCTTTGTACTCCTGAAAAATAAATATGAAAAAAAAAAAAAAAAAAAAAAACGCCTGCTTTAGCCCCGAAACACAAACAGTCTTGTTCAATTTGAATATATTGACACGCACCCTTATTCTGAAGAAACTTTTCGTGTGAGCATATATATGGATCAAGTCGGCAGCAGCATCGTTCCGGGACTTGTATGTACATGGAAGATCTCGGAGCTCGTCTCTCAACCTTCAATGGAAAAAAATTGAGAAATTAAGTTTCAAAAGCGATTCGGTGTTTAAAACCTAAAAAGTGAAAGCCCCATCCTCTTACCATAGCAAAGATCTTTTAAGCTCTTTTTGAGCGTCTTCAGAGCCTGATGGGTCATGTGCACTAATCTTGGACCTCAGATCATCGAGAAGTTTTTCGTCCAAATGAGGAACTAAACTCTCGAGAAGTTCTTCAATGAGCGATCCTTCTCCTTTCCAAAGGAAGGAAACGGCCATCTCGGGACTTAACCTCTCAAGAGGCGGCGGAGCTGTCTTTGGGTCACCAAAAACGCATCTCAAAACATATCGCACCTGTTCAACATATTTAATCCACACTATGATTAAAATCAAATAATTCCTAAATCAGATGCATTGTCGAAGGAAAAATAATCACCTTGTCAAGAGTAACAGCCAAATTCTGAAGCCTTTGGTTGTATACACCTTCGGCCTGTCTCGTGAAAAGAGGACAATTATGATACAACGTAATAATTAACCAAAGCAAACCCATATAAACATAAAAATTCCATCTTGCGGACAAAATAAAAATAAAAAATGAAAAAAGGACTGAGTTGATAAATATATACCTGAAGTTCAGCATCACTTGTCTCGACCTCAAGACATATATCCGAAAAGTATTTCCTTTTCTCTTCCAAATTGTGCTTGAGAATTTCTTCGGGAAGTTTAGTTCTTTCGAAGTTTATGAATCTCACCTTCAAAAAAAGTCAAATATTTGGATAACATAAGACAAACAGACCAACCTAGAAGCACAAGAACACTGAACTATGTTAAGAAAAGGGGAAAGATATTAGAGATACCAGATGAGCTGAATATGCAATCAACCAATCTGGCAAGCCACCAAGCAAACAACTGCCCAAACCAGCCCTTCCCAAAACAAGATAATCATCTTCAGATACCGAGTTAGTTTCGCAAGCCTCTATCATCAGATGGTGACGATTTAAAACTCCATGGAAGTCCTTTAGGACCTAGAATAGACGAATGCATAAAGTTAACTCTACTTGCTGTAAGAATCACTGTTGATAAACCAATAATTACCATCTTTTAACCAGAAGTTAAAGCTATATCCGTAGACATACCTTTTGAAAAGCCCCTTCCCCTGTCAAATTTAAATAGCTTCCTCGGCAGACTTGACTGCCACACAAACAAACAGATGCCTCATATTCTTCTTTGCTCTGCCGGACAAAAAAAAAAACAAAAAACACCCATCACGTACCGAACAAAGTAACTCTAAAAGTAGCACAAACAAATTAAATTGTTACCAATGGATGATACATGAAGTGAAATGACAAGAGAAGGAGACACACCTCTGTCACGGAATTATAATCAAATGTGATTTCCTCCCCATTAGCAATTTTACGGACAGAATATATTCCAATCTGGTAATGACCATCCACAGCAGTAACTCTGTATTTTACACAAGGGTGCTCTACGTTAGAGTATGACAACACAAAATCCTCATATTTAAAATAAATAAATAAATAAATAAAATAAATAAAAATTCTTTTATAAGGTTAGAAGCAGAATGGTAAATTTTATATTTTCAGGTACAAGAAAAAAAAATCCTAGTATTAAAGCTCTTTAGTCTATATTACAATATCTCACACGGAAACTAATTCTCCATACGTTGAACTTCCATTCACTAAATATTCTAGGAAGGGAAACAGCAGAATAAAAACTGAGCTTTGCCACAATATATATTCCCTAATTCTTGGCACAATCTGCAGAAAACATGTCTTACTTTGCCTCACAATTCGGGCGACACGAGTGACAAATCCGACTGGCATAGTTAGCCTTATGCATTGCATCAACGACAACCAGATCATACCCATCAGCGTCACCCTGCCACAAAGTAGATTAATAAATAAAAGAGCATATTGATGAAATGATAAGCAAAGAACAAATGTTTGTCAAGGTAAAGCATACCTTAGGCCTCTCGAGATATATGTTGTAGAACTCTGGAGCTGGATCATCGCTATTTTTCTGCAGAGATCGAATCCCATCTTGCTTTTCAAACCACTTCCAAACAGGATAAACCTACAAACACACAAACAAAAATTGTAGTAGATCAGAAATACAAAGTTTGTTTTTACACTACATTCCAACAAACAGATCTAACATAAAATAAGTGATGAACTAATGTAGCTGCATGGTGAATAAGAATCAGAAAATAATTAAGAAAAAGGACCGTAATCTTTACAAAAGGAGGGCTCAAGAAATATGAGAGCTTGGATCTATTACCTCCCCCAAAAATTCTACAACAAAATCATCTTCCCCAAAACCACTATCTTTGTTACAGACCACTCCAAGACCCTGATCAACGGAAACCAATAAACAGCAAAGAGTTGAAGTGTCAGCATCATAAAGTTGCAAGGGAATAGAAACAGGTTTCGCTTGTGTACTAGAAGATGAAAGAGCACCTTCCGATAAGCAACATATTTGTCATCAGCGCGACTGTCAATCGCCCGCAGCAGGCTCTGACACATTCTGATAGTTCGAAAATCTCCATTGTCCTCCGCTAAATCCTGAATTTCTTCAATAACGGGTCGCAAAGTATAAACCATGGGTGTACTTCCAGACCCAGTAAACTGTCTCACTTTCTTGTTCAAAGTGCGAAGGAGGACATCTTCAATGAACACATGCTTGTCTGTGAGAGGCCAATCCATTTCATCTGGCATTGAATCAAGTAAAAGGTTGTGGGTGTATGGATCGATTCCGTAAACTTCTTGCTCTAAAACCTCGGATCCAAGCTGTTTTCTCGGCTTGTAATCCTTGACTTCAGGAAGCTCCATGTCGGACTCCTCAGTTCCATTCTTTTGGGCGTGGAACTTCTCAACATAGTCTTCTGGCAAAGATACCTGCATTTTGCGCTTCACCTCATCCTCGTCTGCCACAATAACATAATGGTCGATGACTTCGTATTTCCTGGTGACCGGTGGGACCAAGCTTGCTTTTGTCATCCGGGCACCCCATTCACGATCATCCACCATAGAATCGAAACTGTCCTCGGGAATGATGTCACCATTACTTTTTGACTGCCACATTCGACCTTCTGACTTTTCACTTTCTGTGTCAGAGATGGTACTCTCACTAACACTCTTACTATCTTCAAACCTGTCAGGGTCATCAGAAGTATCGCTTCCTGAATCAAAAGACCTTTTGTTCAATCTGGACAGTCGCCTTCTAATTTCTCGGTCAGATGCATCATCTCCATAGTCGAAGCTACCATTCAGAGAAGAAGCCCCGTTGCTCCTGTACTTCCTCTCAGTACCTACTACTTTATTAAGCTTCTTTTTGTACTTGGAAGTTGATGAGAATCCAGTAGATGAGTCATCTTCGTAGAGCTTCAACACATCCTTCTCATTAGAAGCTTTAGAACCTTCTTCCAACCTTGTGGCAAGTTGAATAAACAGAGTAACAATGTGGTTCATGTTCCCGACGTCGCCACGTCTTTTTGCTCTGAAACAAGACAACAGTACAATGCTGGTTTAGTGAAATTTTTCAAGTTAAAAGGCCCTAAAAACACATGAAAAGAGTAGACAGTGAAAAAAAAATTACTTTATAGCATCACGGCACATTCGACTGATGTCTTCCTTAACAGAGCTTAATCCACGACCAATGTAATAACCCTTTTTCATTTTGTCCTGGATTTCTGCAACCTGAAAGGCAAAGGGAGAAAAAAAAAATACACTGAGAACAGAACTAAACAAAAAGTACGAAAAGCATTATTTATCACATTTATAAGCTAAAAAAATATCACTACCAGTACCTTGGGTACAAAAAAATCAAAAGTATTTTCCTTCATGATATCCTTAAGACTTGAAGCAAGGAATTCTTCCATTCTTCTATATCCATTTTCAGATTTCTTAATAGCCCATCGCCTTGTCCGGGCATCTCTAGATAGAATAGACGAGGATTTTCTAGCATCAAAGAGTTTAGAACGTTTGTACAAACTTCCGCGGAACAATTGATTTGCCGAGTCTCTCTTATTCACACTGTTGAAATACTCTTTCAGCTCGCCAAAATCATCCATGTCATCATACAAACCCTTAATTTTTGAAATTGATGACGACTTATCCGTGATGTGTTTCAAACTCCTTACTTTAGACTGTGATTCCTCAAAGTTCCGTGAGTTCCGGCTCTTGATCCAATAGACATTGTTATACTTTTGAATCAACTCGTTGAACTGGCTGCAACCTCTGATGTCAACAGTTGACAATAAAGGAGACAAAGAAAGAATCTCTCCAAGCGTGCTGGAAGTAACATTGGTACAACCAATTAAAACAATAGATTTGATCTTATCTTTGTCATAACCACTCTGCAATAAGAAAATAAAAATCAAAGTCAAATAACAACACTTTGTCATCCTGAAATTCAAAGGAAAAAGAAAAGGAGAATATACCACGGTGTTGAGGATAATTGAGTCAGTGCATTCAGGACCAAAGGATGAAAAGTCAATTTGTCTTGATATATTTCTGTAAAATCTGACAGCAGATCTCCAGTGCTTACAAGTTACAGAGGCAAATACAAGGGATTTCATGTCTGCTCTCAGAAAATGAAATACCCGAGCCAGCACCTGACCATCCAGTGAACCCCAACCACCATTTCCAGATTCAGAATTTAAACTCTCCTCTCTGCAGAAAACAGCTTCACCACACAGCTCCTCAAATGTGGAATCGGCCTTTACGGCCATCTGTTCGTCTTCCATGTCTTCTTCACTGTCATCAACCATAAGACGTGCTCTTTTGGCCCCACGTGCATCAACTTCTATAAGAAAAAGAAAAAAAAAATAATTCAGTAAAATGTAAGATCATTATAATAATATTATGTTAGTCAGGATCGTAATTTAGTGATGCGCGACGTATACGCACAAGTTCACGGTGCACCCACGAAGTTTTTTTCTATTTTTTTTATGTTTATCCACCCACTTAACCATACAATCTTTGAGAGGAGGAGATTAAAGACACAAATTTATTGGACATTGAGGCTACAGGCCAACAAATACATAAGGAAAAAGGCAATATAAGCATATGGAGAAATAAGAAAGTACGGTGATAGAGAAAAATATAAAATAAACTACTCGAGTAAGAATATACTGAATATAGAAGTAGCAAATATGACACTGGGAACACGTTATTGATACATAGGATACAGAAAAGTACGAATTTACTAAAGCTGAAGAACAAATAATAGCAACCGCAAACGAGAAAAACAAGAGATCCCAGATGTTCAAATTACTCAAATTTTCAACATTTCTTAATAAGATCAACCAATTTGTATTTAAAAATTAAAGAGGACTACAAGTGTACCTGTTTTCCATAAGCTGTGCTTCTCAATTTCTTTCTTTGGCTGCTTCGCATTAATCCATGGATCTAGGACATCATTTAAGGCAGCGGCGAACTCCCTGGTCTTGTAAGATTTCATCACTAATTCATGTAGTTTTCCAAGGGTGTAGCCAATAAACTGAGGATGCAGATTGTTGAATGAACTGGGAACTGTATTGGGTTCATCAAAAGCTGTGCCTTTAGATAGCGAAAGAGGAGCTGAAGAATCTCCAGTCGCCATAGCAGACTCAGGCTGACTCTTGACTGTTTGTTTAGAATTCTCAGGGGTAGCGGTAATGGGGACCCAAACCCTATCCAACTTACGGAAAACACAGCTCCGTTTCAGGATGACTCCTAGATTAGCCAAAGCCTGAATTTCTGAAAACGATGAAGGTCCTTGCTCATGCCCAGCACCATCAAGATAGTACCATTCACCCGTATGCAACTGCAAATCATCGATGGTGCAAATACGATCTTTAGGAGTGTTAACAGACCCAGCATGTTTCCAAGGACCCTGGCTAGTGGCCTTTGAGTGAGTATCATCTTCCACCGATGATCTCCGGCCATCACTACTAGTGGCAGAATATGATCGAGGGGTTTTCGAAGAATGACGTTCCTTCGCTCGGACCTTCATGCGAGACTCGGACACGAAAGAGCCATGATCTTTCACGACACAAGCGTTGATCCTGATGACTGGTAGTGTAGTTCCCTTGACTCCTCTTACAACAGGAAGCTTGGTTTGAGCTGCGGGCCTGCTCGTGCCACCAGAATCGCTCTTCTCTTCTTGAGTAGTTGAAAAAGCCCAATGCGGTAAATCGAGCCTTTTCCCTTGAGATGGGTAGTACAGGTCGTCTTTGTGATGCCGTCGAGGGTCTTCATTCCCAGATTTCGGCATCTGGCATAGTGGAAAACCATCGTTGAGAACAAGTTTCTTTCTTGTGGGTCTGTCTTGTACGGCGCCTTCGTCGTTTCTCTTCCAATCGCCGCCCGTGCATGACCATTTTCCAGAAAACCAGTCACCGTGCCCCTTTTCACTAGGCCAGGATTCTCCACCTTCTGGTAACACGGCATCAGAATGAATTGGTGCATCGTCAGTTATCTGTTCCTCTTGTTCATTGATCTGACAAGGATGCAAAGGTAAACCTGCATACACCGAGAAGATACTCGCATAAGATACATAACTTAAAAGTCATATTACAGAAAAGCATGGTACATTTTGGTTACTTTTGTACTTGTGCCTTGCTCAGAAGAAAAACAACGTTAAACTTTAAGACAAAATAAAGGCCATGTTTGATATTTTTTTTCCTACTTTTGGGGATTTCAATTGCTTCCTGTTTTTCAAAATGAAATCTAAATAAAATGGAGAGGTATTTCAACATCAACAAAATTAACAATGCAGTTTTCTAACAATTCAACATTTAAACAAGCATGGAACTGATAGTCAAATCATCGAGGCAAACAAGATTCTCTCGATGAACTACAATATAAGAAAATCCATGGGGACAAGATATCTTTATTACATGAAACAAACTCAACTTTTTTATAAATCTAAAAAAGATAAAGAGAGAAATCAATGATATTATGTTGTATAATTTTCAAATATAAACTTGAACACATGGTACACATTTTTATGGCTTAGGCATACATACCTTCAGATTTTCCCCAGTCTTCCCAGCGTGCATTGTTAAAAGTCATCTGCAGAATTTCTGCAAGAAAATAACCACAGAACAAAAATTAAATGAGAAGAAAACAAAACGTCAATAAATTTTTTTTTTAAAAAAGGCGTAATGAAGGACAAGTAAAAATAAAATAATAGAAAGATTAGAATAGCTAAATGAATAGAAAAAAAAATACCTCCGACAGCTTCCAGTTCTTTCCCAGGAGTAATTGTCGTACCCTCTAGAAGAGTCTCGACCCTTTGATCAATGCGGAGATCATCTAACGGCTCGAAACCCACTTCACTCGATTCAGGGCCGTGAACTGGCTTCTCATCGATAGTCTGATTGCCATACTGCACTAAGTCCCCAGCATCCACAAGTAGATTGCCAGGAGCTTCTGGAGGGCTCACCAACTGAGTCACAGAATCGGGTATAATAATGGACGGGAAATTCATCGTAACCAATGGCGAGACGGCATTTTCGACAGTCATCCACCTATCACTTTCCACGTGCTTGACCAGGTGATCGGACAATAAAGACCCTTCTTCCACAAGTGCCTTGAGATCACAGAGCTTAGATGGCCCGCGCTCGAGGCCGTAATAGTCGAGGTAGAACCATTTCCCAGTGGACAAATCGGAGACCACCGTGGCATGTGGCGGAGTATCACAGATGTCCATGTCTTCCTCCATCGACGGAAGCTCCTCCGCCAGAGCGAGGGTTTCGTCAGATCGAGAACAAGTTTCTTTGCCGCCTGGACTCTGTGCCTCCACTTCTTTGCTGATAATCTCACAGCTCGCCGCACCGGTGCTCTTGTCTTGAGACTCCTCCTTCACAACTGGCTCCTTGGTCTCTGCCGCTTTGTCTTCTTGCCCTTTACTGCGCTTCTCACTCGGCCCACTTTTCCGAACTGTATCTCGGTGTTGGTTGTTAGGTCTGCTCCGGTCATGCGGAGACCTCTCCAAATAGCCCGGGGTTCGGTCCCGGTGCCGAGCCGCCACCCGGTCCATCGGTGACTGACTCCGGTTCTTGTGATCGTACTGGCGATTCCGATCGTACGGCGATCGCTCCCGGACGTACGGAGATCTCTCTCTCCGAACAGGACTCCGGTCGCGGTGATCATAATACCGGTTCCGGTCAACTCTAGAAGACATAGCAGAGTCGTAGTTCCGACCGGAATACTTATTATTATTACTGTTATTATTATCTGTTGGACCCAACCTGGACGAAGCCGGAGGTCGATGATACGGCCTCTCAACGGAAAGCCTTCGACTTTTGGGGCCGGGAGCGTAATCAGAGTACTCTCCGCCGTAATGCTTGCGTTCGTTGACATCGGAGTCTGCGCCGTATCGCTTAATCCGATTCCCGTAGCTCTTTCCGCTGTTGTTGCTGCTGCTGAATTCCTTCTTGAAGGAGCAACCGTCCTCGTCCACGATCTTCGAGCTGATTCTCGGGCCGCTTCTCTCGGGCCCGCTTTCCCTCTCCCACCTGAGGTGTCCGTGCTGATTCCCAGCTCTGTTGAAATCCTTCCTTCTGAAGCCTCCGTCATCGCCAGGTGGCGGTGGGGGTTGCTGAGCTGTCGGATCTCGCTCCCACTTCCACGACCTGCTCTTGCCCGGGTCGTATCTCCGCATCTTTCCGTAGCCGTAGTCGTCTCTCTGCCACCTGTCGGGGACGAACTCGCCTTTCTCGATGTCGTCCCTATGCCCTCCTCTCCACGGCGGAGCAAAGTCAAAGTTGCCTCTTCGGCTCTCGCCTTTGTCGAAATCGCGCCGCCACTTTGCCGGGACAAACTCCCCGGCCTCGGGCTCGCTCCTCCGGCTCCTCTCCGGCACAAACTCGCCGTTCTCTGATTCCTTCAACGTCCCTAGCTCGCCCTCCTCGACCTCGTCCTTCTTCTCCGGCTCTCCACCGCCGTTCTCGGCTTCCTTGGCGGTCTTCTTCTCCGGCTCTCCGGCGAGGGCATCAGAAGCCTCGGCGGCGGGAGCGGCTTTTTTTGCAGTGCTTTTAACCTTCACTTTCACCTTCTTCTTCTTCTTCTTGACGGGCTTTGAGGCAGCCAAGCCATTATTGGTAGCGTTTGCGTTGTTGTTGCTTGCGCCGCAAAGGGCGGTCTTCTTCTCTGGAATTGGAAACCTCTCCATGACGTTGTGCTGCAAAGACATGCAAGCCACGCCTCCATCGCCCATGGAAATCCCAACCTTTCCTCGCCCGAACTTCAAAACCCTAATCGTTCCCTCTCGCCGGGGCTCTCGATGCTCATGCTGCGATTTGCTTGGCTCTTCCCTTCCCTGATCCCTCCGCTTCTATCTGAACCCTACTCTAGACCAAGATTGAACTCGGAGCCAATGTAGGGTTTCCGAAATCCAAATTCGGCGACAAGAGCGAAGAAAAAACGCCAATTATTTCACTTCGCGAAACTGAAAAAACAACACGGAGCTCCCAGTCCCGGAAGCTGAGCGAATCGGAAGGAGCCCACTCGTTCGAGGAATCGAAACGAAAGTGAGAGAATTGGGCGAGAGAGAGCGAGAGATTTAGAGAGGAAATTGTAGAGCTAAATTGGTGAGATCGGCGCGAAAAGAAAAAATCAAGTTGCGAAGAAAACCCAAGGCGTGCGAAGAGATAAAAACACAACTTCCCGGGAGACAGATCGAGAAAATCAAACAATTTTCCCAGAAAAATCACTCTCTCTGGAATCTATTTTTTTTTTTTTTTCTATTACTCTTTCGCTCTGAGATATATATCTTTTGTTTTTTCGCTCGTTTCTGTTCCCGGTCTGAAAGACGAAACCTTCGTGGGGGTTTTTTTTTTTTTTTTTAGGTTATTATTATTTTCTTTTCGGTCCAAATAATTAATTTTATTGGAGACTCGCATTTAGATTATTTCTATTTTGCCCTTGCTTTGCGTCAGTTAAAATGGACGGGAAAGTACAGAAATGCTCGTTTTGTTTGGCGATACCCAATTTAGTGGCTCCCATGACTCTTGAGCCTAAATTGGTCAAAAACAAAAGTTCGTGTTAAACTTAAAAGGGTTTGACGTAGTCGTTGACTCTGGACATGGCTTGGGAAATTTGATTACTTCATGAAATCTTAGTCAAGAAAACTGTGTAGATTTTACAACCAAAGCTAAATTCTTTTTTCTTATGTGTAACGATTTGAATAAAATTGCTATTTATGCTGAAGATTTTAAAAACTGATACGAGCCAGATCTGATAATTAATTACAGATCACATTTAAATAAATTCTTAGTTTTGAATATGCGCCTACTGCTAATCATATGATACATAAAATTACCACAAATCAAAGCCCTCGATACTATTAAAAATCAAGCTTAGTTACCATAATTTTTTTAAACATGTTTTGAGGTATAATTTAGTCATTACGAACCTTATTAAAAGATTTCCCCATCGTAGTGACGTGTCGTAGTGCGTACTGCGTGCATCGTCTAAGGTTGTAACTGACATTTCGGACGAGTGAGATCTTTTATTGATAATTAGAAACAGCTTTTTTTTCATAAGAGTGTGGTTTGTTTTGGCGCTCAAGTTTTTTTTTTTTTTTTCTTTTTCCTTTTCTTTTATGTCTGAAATGTTTTAGTAGGAGAAATGAGGGAATCCCAAGTTCAACATAATACTGATAAAATTGGGCTGTGACTTAATTATCAGCCATATATTTGTTCATTAGGAAATGTAGATATATTTGTCATTAGGGTTTGTTCATATTTAGGTAAAGTTTGAGTGAATGAGAACTTTGAATTGTTATTGTATCATGGGCAATATAGAGTTCCATGATTATTTGGGCAGCGGTGTTTTTTTTCTTTAACTCGAGCCTCTTTGTAAATAGCATCCATCAACGATTAAAATATTGATATTGAAATTTAATTTTAATACCGCATTGAAGAAATATGTGGAGGAAAGTCCATAGTCTTAAGTATGAAATTCATAATTCGCAATGTCACACAATATTCAAATACGAGAACAAGATATTGAAAATTTATAATATCATAGAAATTCTCTTAAGTTTTTCATATACATTTTCTCACCAGTTGTACGTTGAGCGAGGTTAGTTATATACGCTGCTGATCAAAATTTATCATACAGTTTATATTTTTATAAATACCTCAATAGTATACAGTAGTTATCAAAATTCACCAATAGCACTTATTATTTATATTTGTAAACTAGTAGTAATTTGACCGATACATAATCGTTACTCAAAAATATGGAAACTGAAGGCTACGATTAAAAAAAAAAAAAAAAAACTGGTAGCTCTGAAAGAAAAAAAATGCATAAAATCACAGTTATATAACAAAATTCAACTAATTAAATAGATCAAAAGACATAATTAATAACATAAATGATTAATTAGTGCATGATATTGTATAACCATATTTTAAACACTTAGCCTTCAGTATTAACCAAGATTACAAATGTTTTTATGTGGATATGACACGTATAAGTCTCGGGTGGAAACGTTTAAACTGGTCAGTGAGTAATCTATTTGTCTAAGTATTAAGATTAGAAAAATCACATATGATGTTCACTGGTAAATGAATTTACTAGTTGGGATTATTTCAATATTGTCATCGGAATCATAAACAACTCTCATCTTGCGCTCTGCTTCCTCCATTAGACCAAAAGTAAGTCTACTTGTAACCACAGCACGAGTTCATACTAGACGATCAAAAGACGATCATACGTATCTGTTGAAATCGAGCTCGTCAACTCGTCCTTCCGCGTCGAGCTCGTCAGCTCGCCCTTCCGCGTCGAGCTCGTCAGCTCGCCCTTCCGCGTCGAGCTTGCCTCGGAAGTCCTCTCTTTGGAACTCATTCCTCATGGGAAATCGTCGCATTTATTTCTCATGTTATTTCCGATGTCTTGCTCTCTGTGTATATTTATTATTCTCTTTTTCCTAGAAGTAGTTTTTACACATGTATTTATTACACTCTCTCTTGTACCCACCTTATGTATAAATAGATGATACAAATTAATATGAAATACAAGAAATATTAAAAGTCTCGGAACACTCTCTCTCTTCTCCGATTCTCTCTTTCTTTATCTTCTCTCTCTAAACTTCAACATGGTATCAGAGCAGGGAAAATCAACCATCATGAACACCACTCAGACCACGCCCACTCAGTCGCAATCTGAATCCTTCTCCCAACATATCACGAGCCACAAACTCAATGGCCACAACTTCCTACAGTGGTCCCAATCTGTGCTCATGTTCATATCGGGACGAGGTAAAGATGACTACCTCACAGGCGTGGCCACATCTCCTGTGATCGAAGATCCGACGTTCAAGAGTTGGAAGGCCGAAAACAGCATGGTGATGTCCTGGCTCATAAACTCTATGCTCCCCGAAATCGGAGAAACCTTCCTCCTTTACCGAACGGTAGCAGAAATCTGGCAAGCAGCTAGAGAAATCTTCTCCAACTCAGAAGATATGTCCGAGCTGTTTGAAACTGAGAACACTCTCCACGACCTACGTCAATGAGAGATGTCTGTTACTCAGTTCTTCAGCTCGCTCACACATCTGTGGCACAAGATCGACCTCTACGAACAGCACCAGTGGACCAGCTCCGAAGACTCAAAAATCTACCGCAGGATAGTGGAGACCAAACGTGTGTTTAAACTACTATCCGGCCTCAACCAAGACCTTGATGAGGTCAGAGGTCGGATACTTAGTACAAAACCACTACCATCTCTCCGTGAAGCCTTCTCCGCTGTCAGACACGAGGAAAGCAGAAGGAAACTCAAGCTGGGAGTTATCAAATCGAGCTCACTTTCGGGCTCATCCTCAGACTCGTCCGCCCTCACCACACATGGAGACGAAGTTCTTGCAGCTCGCGTCTCAACAGAGAAACCTCGCAAACCTCGCCCCTACTGCGATCATTGCAGACGACCTGGACACCTCCGAGAAACCTGCTGGAAACTGCATGGGAAACCACCGAGCTCGAAGTCTACCCAAGATACTAAGGATCCTAACTCAGTCAGAAACTTAGTATCCACCTCGTCCGCTGCCTCGACCTCGACCTCAGACTCATCTCCCTTCAGCAACGACCAGCTCGCTATTCTCCATAAGCTTCTTCAACAAGTCCAACTCAGTGGAGAACACTCGGGCATTGGCCCTCTAGGTAACTCTCCTAGAGCCCTCAATGTAAGCTCAGAGAATCCCACAGCATGGATTGTCAACTCAGGTGCCACTGATCACATGACTGGTAATCGAAATCTGTTCACAACTTACTCCGTTTGCAATAAAAGCATATCAGTCACCATCGCCAACGGAGCCAAAACTCAAGTCACTGGTATTGGCACCGTTGTCTTGACGAAGTCCATGAGGCTAGACTCGGTGTTCTTTGTGCCTCAACTACAATGCAATCTCTTATCTGTGCATAAGATCAACCAAGACTCTAAGTGCCGAACTATTTTTGATGGAAGTTCATGTGTGTTTCAGGAACAGGTCACGGGGAGACAGATTGGTAATGCCGAGCTGAGTACCGGACTCTATGTCATCAAGCCAGATCAGTCCGCCATGTGTCAACTCGCCCAACATTCACCCCAGTACAAAGAGATCATGCTCAATCACCTTAGACTAGGGCATCCAAATTTCATGTATCTCAAAAGAATGTTTCCTTCTTTGTTTATCAATAAAAATATCAATTCCATTCAGTGTGACATGTGTGAGTTCGCCAAACATTCTCGAAACTCGTATCACCCCACCTCGTACAAACCATCTCGTCCTTTTGCCACAATTCACAGTGATATATGGGGGCCCTCAAAAGTTCCCAATATCACTGGAGTTCGATGGTTCCTTCTCTTTGTTGACGACCACACTAGACTCAGTTGGATATACATGATGAAACAAAAATCTGAAACATCCAATCTATTCAAAACCTTTCACAAAATGATCCAAACACAGTTCGACACATCCATTCAAATTATCCACACTGACAACGCTCGAGATTACTTTAATTCTGAGCTCGGCGATTTCTTCAAAACACATGGCATAATTCACTCCAGCTCGTGCGTTCATACCCCGCAACAAAATGGGGTAGCCAAGCGGAAAAATCGACACATTCTCGAGGTCGCCCGAGCCATCATGTTCTCCTCAAACGTCCCATCTCATTTTTTGGGAGAAGCTGTCCTCACAGCCACCTACCTCATAAACAGAATGCCATCTCGTGTCCTTGGCTATAAAATCCCATCTCAAGTCCTTCTAGAGACATACCCTCACTGTCGACTCATCTCAACCCTACCTGCGAAAGTGTTCGGCTGTTCAGTCTTCACCCATTCTTATGGCCAAGGTAAACTTGAACCAAAATCGCTCAAATGCATCTTCCTTGGCTATTCAGCAACCCAGAAAGGCTACAAATGCTATGAGCCCCGATCACAAAAATTCATAGTCTCAATGGATGTATCTTTTCATGAGTTCAGTCCTTACTTCGCCAATTCAGCTCGTCAGGGGGAGAATGACGAAAATGACTTCCCAAATTGGCTCATCATAAACCCAGAATTCAGCTCGCCTCAAAATCCGACCTCACATGTCTCAGAAATTCCCAGCTCTCCCAGCTCGCCTCAAAATCCGACCTCACATGTTCCAGAAATTCCTAGCTCACCTGTTCAAGAAATTCCCAGCTCGCAAGCCTCTGAACCCTCTCCATGCGAACTGAATATCACCCAGAGTCCGGTACAAGCTCGCGACCAAGATGTCTATCCGAACCTGAACCACGACATTATTGAACAAGGTAACATCGAATCTCCAGACTTACCCATTGCATTGAGAAAACCTCCTCGGTCGTGTGCTCAATACAGGATGGCAGATTACGTGTACTATGGGAATTTATACGAGCTACCAAGCCTATGTGGCGAAGTTAGATGAAGGAAAAGTGCCGAACTCCATCGAGGAAGCCCTTCAAAGTTCCGAGTGGCGAGACGCAAGTCATGCTGAGATCCAAGCCCTCGAAAAGAATGATACGTGGGATATCGTCGAGCTACCACCAGGCAAGCGAACTGTTGGATGTAGATAGCTCTTCACCATCAAACACAATCCAGATGGAACAGTGGAGAGATACAAAGCCCGACTTGTCGCAAAAGGGTACACGCAAGCGTATGGCATTGACTATCAAGAAACATTCGCTCCAGTTGCAAAGTTCAATACCATCAGAATCCTCCTTTCACTAGCAGCCAACTTAGATTGGCCTCTCATCCAGCTCGACGTGAAGAATGCTTTTCTAAACGGCGAACTTGAAGAGGAAGTCTACATGCAACTCCCACCAGGATTTGACAAAGATCAAGGAGCCAACAAAGTCTGCAAACTCAAGAAGTGTCTATATGGACTAAAACAGTCCCCTCGAGCATGGTTCGGAAAATTCACCAACGTGCTCAAACGTTGTGACTATGAGCAGAGTCAAGCTGATCCAACACTCTTCTCAAAAATCTCCACACAAGGCAAGCACACCATTCTTAGTGTGTATGTGGACGATATAGTCATCACCGGAGACGACCTGGAAGAGATCAGGAGGCTGAAGCAAACTTTGTCATCAGAGTTCGAAGTCAAGGACCTCGGCAGCCTACGATACTTCCTCGGCATGGAGGTAGCTCGATCAAAAAAGGGCATCTTTGTTTCCCAGCGCAAGTACACGTTGGATCTCTGTTGTCGGTCCGTCTCGGACCGACGGGGACTAAGGCGTCACTTCGATCCACGCGACCGGTGCAAGGCCTCGGGCGGCGAAACCTTGCCTCGGCCTTTGGCCGGCCCAAACCAATGGCCGGGCCAAGTGTTAGCCGGCTAGCGGCTGGCCGTATGCTTGACCGGCCTATCGCCGGCCCAAAGGTCAGTCGGCCAGTGGCCGGCCATATGCTCGGCCGGCCAATGACCGGCCATATGCTCAGCCGGCCCATGGCCGGCCGACCCACGTCCAAGGCCGGCCCTCCTCGAAGGCCGGCGCTCCAAGGCCGGCCCTCCTCCAAGGCCGGCGCTCCAAGGCCGGCCCTCCTCCAAGGCCGGCGCTCCAAGGCCGGCCCTCCTCCAAGGCCGGCGCTCCAAGGCCGGCCCTCCTCCAAGGCCGGCGCTCCAAGGCCGGCCTTCCTCCAAGGCCGGCCCTCCTCCAAGGTCGGCACTCCAAGGCCGGCCCTCCTCCATGGCCGAGTCAGAGCCGGCCATGGCCTCCACGGCCGAGTCAGAGCCGGCCATGGCCTCCACGGCCGAGTCAGAGCCGGCCATGGCTTCCACGGCCGAGTCAGAGCCGGCCATGGCCGGGTCAGAGCCGGCCATGGCCTCCACGGCCGAGTCAGAGCCGGCCCTCGGCCAAGGGGCTGTCCACGATGCTCCTTGGTCGCCTATAAATACCAAGGTGCCTCCCTTGGTCCAGGTAATCCATTCTTGAGCACTGAAACGCTGCCGAACTCGTACCTCGCTCGTTTCTCTCAAGCTTTGGCCTCTAAACACCCCTAGAACCTCTAAACTCCACCTCAATCCCACTAATGTTGAGCGTCGGAGAGGTAAACAGGGGCACCCCCCCTGTTTCCCCTTTGTAGTTCACGTGTTCTCTACTCCGTTTCAGGTACTCTGACGAACTCAAGGGACATCCACAGCTAAGGGACGACTTGGGATACCAAGTCCGACACGCTCGAGTCAAGACGAGACCACTTGGTCCGGCCTTGGGTCTAACCGTCTTTGGCTCCTAAATAGTTGTCCGAAAAACAGCGACAACATTTTGGCGCTAGAAGGAGGGGATCTCTCGACCTTGGCAACACATCCCCTCTACCAGTCTTCTTCTAACTTCTACGACTCTCGAGAGATGAGTCGTAGCCCCGCCGCCTCCGTGGGCGCCCGAGCGACTAGCTCGAGGCGCGACCTCCAAAGCTCTGCGCACCGTCTCGAAGGGCAACCTCGTGATAACGAGAGCCAGCCCCGAGACCCGGCGAATGACCCCGAGGCCGCAGTCCGAGAGGACACGGCTCGAAGGCTCGCCGAGCTCCTAGACCGCCCCGGCGTCACCGGCGCGCTCATCGCCGACCTCCTCGACTCCAACAATGTCGGTGACATCGACTACGAGACTAACCTCGACCACGCTACTCACGAAAGTGGACACACGCGCACGCCTCCAAGGGGACACCCTCGGGCGGCCGCGTCGAAACGTCAGCTTTCTGATGAGCACGCGCACGCGCCCTCGAGGGGACACCCTCGGGCGACCACGTCAAGGCTCCAAAGCTCGCACAATACCCGAGAACGCTCAGTCTCGAGGTCCCGAAAGGGACGCTCCAAGCTCTCCATCCGCGTCCAAAACCCTCGTGAAGATGACAACGTCGATGGTCGCGGCCTCCGTCAAGGGCGTCGCCTGAATGGCGCGCCCTTAACAAGGGTGATAGGGACAGCCTCCGGAGACTTGAGAGACCGCCTCAGTTCTCACAGAGAGCATCACGAGTTCGACTTGAGAGAAAAACTCGACGCTCAACGCGAGCCCGCGATCGCCTTGGGGCAGCGACCACCCAAAATTGATCGAGCACCCAACCAGACGCGCGCGGCCGCGCTTGGGATGCCGGGCGTTGATCCCGGGCCACGAAGGAAAAGGCGCCGGAAGGGTCAACTCCCTGATGACCACCCTTCTCCGGCCCCGAAGCGATCCTTCGTCCCGCTCAACACAACGCCCGACCGGATCCTGAGCTTACGCCGCGATGAGCTGGGAAGCCCCGCCCCACTCACAAAGGACCCCGCGAAGCGAGATCGAAGTAGGTTCTGCGAATACCACAAAGATCACGGGCACGTGACGATCGAATGCAAGCAGCTTAAGAAGCGAATTGATTCCCTAATTCGAGGTGGGAACCTCAGGGAATTCGTCGCATCTGCTAGCAAGCCATGATTGTCGCGACTTCGACATTTAAATTCACGCCCGAACTCGATCGGCTTCGTGGTCACTTTCATTTCGAAAATGTAATTTCCTTTTTTCAAAGAAGGCCAAGTGCCATGACAAACTGTAACGACCCCCTTATTGCAATAAAGAGCTATTTCACACATGAAAAAATGTAGCGCATACTATTGTATACCTCTAACGCAAGAGTTTCTTGGCCTTCGTCTCACGAACGCAAGAAACTCGGGGGGCTAACGGGGGTCAATGCTCCATCAAAAACAACTCAACATAAACTCAAAAAGAAAAAAATATAATAATAATCATAAAGTCTCATGGGGCAGATGGTTAGGCCGGAGGTCCCAAGGAAAGACTTTTCACGTAACTCCTCGAGATGAGTTCATTCCTCGAGTCGAGTTCGAATCCACGAGTCGACTGATACTCCTCGTGCCGATTCATCACGTAGCTCCTCGTGCAGGCTCTACGTGAGTCCTCGAGATGAGCCCGAGTCCACGAGTCGACCGATACTCCTCGTGCCGATTCTTACGAATTTTCGGGATTTCGAGCTCGCCAGCTCGTCGCCTCGCCCTGGCCGAGCTCGTCAGCTCGCCTCGCCTGGCCGAGCTCGTCAGCTCGCCTCGCCCTGGCCGAGCTCAACAGCTCGCCTCGCCTGGCCGAGCTCGTCAGCTCGCCTCGCCTGGCCGAGCTCATCAGCTCGCCTCGCCTGGCCGAGTTCATCAGCTCGCCTCGCCTGGCCGAGCTCATCAGCTCGCCTCGCCTGGCCGAGCTCATCAGCTCGCCTCGCCTGGCCGAGCTCATCAGCTCGCCTCGCCCTGGCCGAGCTCATCAGCTCGACTCGCCTGGCCGAGCTCATCAGCTCGCCTCGCCCGGCCGAGCTCATCAGCTCGCCTCGCCTGGCCGAGCTCGTCAGCTCGCCTCGCCCTAGCCGAGCTCGTCAGCTCGCCTCGCCCGACCGAGCTCATCAGCTCGCCTCGCCCGATCGAGCTCATCAGCTCGCCTCGCCCGGCCGAGCTCGTAAGCTCGCCTCGCCCGGCCGAGCCCGTAAGCTCGCCTCGTCTGACCGAGCTCATCAGCTCGCCCCGCCCGACCGAGCTCGTAAGCTCGCCTCGTCTGACCGAGCTCGTAAGCTCGCCTCGCCCTGGCCGAGCTCATCAGCTCGCCTCGCCCTGGCCGAGCTCATCAGCTCGCCTCGCTCGGCCGAGCTCATCAGCTCGCCACGTCGCCCGATCGAACTCGCCACCTTGCCTGGTCAAGTTTGCCTGGTCGAGCTCGTCGCCTCGTCTGTCGAGCTCGCCACTTCATCTAGTCGATCTGGAGCGACTTCATCACTTCGTCCAAACGTCTTTGGATTCGGTTTGTCAGCTCAAACATGTTAGGCCAACTCCCTCGAAACAGAAAGCAAATAATAATAATAATAAAGTCTCAAAGGGTCGGTGGTTAGACCGAAGGTCCCGAAGGGAGACTCCCCCCGTAACGCCTCGAGATGAGTACATTCCTCGAGTCGAGTTCGAGTCCACGAGTCGACTGATACTCCTCGTGCCGACTCTTCACATGTCTCCTCGAGATGAATTCATTCCTCGAGTCGAGCTACGAGTCCGCGAGTCGACCGACACTCCTCGCACTGACTCTCCACGAAACTCCTCGTGCAGGCTCTACGTGAGTCCTCGAGTCGAGTTCGAGTCCACGAGTCGACTGATACTCCTCGTGCCGACTCTTCACATTTCTCCTCGAGATGAATTAATTCCTCGAGTCGAGCTCCGAGTCCGCGAGTCGATCGATACTCCTCGCGACGACTCTTCACGAAACTCCTCGAGATGAGTTCATTCCTCGAGTCGAGTTCGAGTCCACGAGTCGACTAATACTCCTCGTGCCGACTCTTCACATGCCTCCTCGAGATGGATTCATTCCTCGAGTCGAGCTCCGAGTCCGCGAGTCGACCGATACTCCTCGCGACGACTCTTCACGAAACTCCTCGTGTAGGCTCTACGTGAGTCCTCGAGTCGAGTTCGAGTCCACGAGCTGGCTAATACTCCTCGTGCCGACTCTTCACATGTCTCCTCGAGATGAGTTAATTCCTCGAGTCGAGCTCCGAGTCCGCGAGTTGACCGATACTCCTCGCGACGACTCTTCACGGAACTCCTCGTGCAGGCTCTACGTGAGTCCTCGAGTCGAGTTCGAGTCCACGAGTCGATTGATACTCCTCGTGCAGGCTCTACGATGTCTCCTCGAGATGAGTTAATTCCTCGAGTCGAGCTCCGAGTCCGCGAGTCGACCGATACTCCTCGCGACGACTCTTTACGAAACTCCTCGTGCAGGCTCTACGTGAGTCCTCGAGTCGAGTTCGAGTCCGCGAGTCGATTGATACTCCTCGTGCAGCTCTACGATGTCTCCTCGAGATGAGTTAATTCCTCGAGTCGAGCTCCGAGTCCGCGAGTCGACCAATACTCCTCGCGACGACTCTTTACGAAACTCCTCGTGTAGGCTCTACGTGAGTCCTCGAGTCGAGTTCGAGTCCACGAGTCGACTGATACTCCTCGTGCCGACTCTTCACATGTCTCCTCGAGATGAGTTCATTCCTCGAGTCGAGCTCCGAGTCCGCGAGTTGACCAATACTCCTCGCGCCGACTCTCCACGAAACTCCTCGTGTAGGCTCTACGTGAGTTCTCGAGTCGAGTTCGAGTCCACGGGTTGACAAGCTACTCCTCGTGCCGACTCTTCACATGTCTCCTCGAGATGAGTTCATTCCTCGAGTCGAGCTCCGAGTCCGCGAGTTGACCGATACTCCTCGCGCCGACTCTCCACGAAACTCCTCGTGTAGGCTCTACGTGAGTCCTCGAGTCGACTTCGAGTCCACGAGTCGACTAATACTCCTCGTGCCGCCTCTTCACATGTCTCCTCGAGATGAATTCATTCCTCGAGTCGAGCTACGAGTCCGCGAGTCGACCGATACTCCTCGCGCCGACTCTTCACGAAACTCCTCGTGCAGGGTCTACGTGAGTCCTCGAGTCGAGTTCGAGTCCACAAGCCAACTAACCGCTCCTCGTGCAGGCTCTACATGAGTCCTCGAGTTGAGTCCCAAGTCCACAAGTCAACTAACTATTCCTCGTGCAGGCTCTACATGAGCCCTCGAGTTGAGTCTTGAGTCCGCGCTCGCCGCCCAGCTCGTCGGCCGATAGGCAACGAGTTACAAATGTGTTCAAGGTCTGCGTCCGTAGGGCGTATCTGGTCTAGCCAGCGTCCACGGGAAACCTCGCCACGCAAATGTGGCATCACGCTCGCCGCCCAGCTCGTGGGCCGATAGGCAACGAGTTACAAATGGGTTCAAGGCCTGCGTCCGCTGGGCGTATCTGGTCTAGCCAGCGTCCACGGGAAACCTCGCCACACAAATGTGGCATCGCGCTCGCCGCCCAGCTCGTCGGCCGATAGGCAACGAGTTACAAATGGGTTCAAGGCCTGCGTCCGCTGGGCATATCTGGTCTAGCCAGCGTCCACGGGAAACCTCGCCACACAAGTGTGGCATCGCGCTCGCCGCCCAGCTCGTCGGCCGATAGGCAACGAGTTACAAATGGGTTCAAGGCCTGCGTCCGCAGGGCGTATCTGGTCTAGCCAGCGTCCACGGGAAACCTCGCCACACAAATGTGGCATCGCGCTCGCCGCCCAGCTCGTCGGCCGATAGGCAACGAGTTACAAATGGGTTCAAGGCCTGCGTCCGCTGGGCATATCTGGTCTAGCCAGCGTCCACGGGAAACCTCGCCACACAAGTGTGGCATCGCGCTCGCCGCCCAGCTCGTCGGCCGATAGACAACGAGTTACAAATGTTGTCAATGGTGCCCACAAGAAGAGTAGTAGTGTCTATTTATGTACATTTGATGTCATATAGTCTTACGAAGACTCTTGCTTGTAATTGCCTATTCATTCATTAATAAAGTTGAAACGTTCATTCATTCTTACTTTGTTTGAAGCTTTATGATAAAACCTTAGTCTTTTAGTCCATAAACAAACTTAACAACTTAAGAAGAGACAAATGTAGATTTGCATGAACAAACTCTTCGTAGTTTGCTTAAAACGATATATTCGCAATCTTAGGGTCAAAGGACTATTGACCTCAGTATGATTGTTAGAAGAATCTATGATGTCTGGTTATGAGGCATTGAGAGTTGGAGACTCTATAGTTCTTCTAGGTATCTTCCGAAGGTACTGAATTGACCAGTGCACTTCTAGAGACAAGATAAGAACAAACCATTTAACCTCTTATGTCTCGAAGTCACTATGTATGAATTGCATCATGCTTACCTTAATCCTGAAATGAGACATGCCATTTCACACCTTAGTATTCTCATTTGAGAAAGTCAAAGTTCGGGCTCACTATGTGATTCCGAACAAGGCCTATTGGTGAAGTACTAAGTTGTGAGTCTGTCATGAGTAACTTTCTGAAGTTCTCATAGATATGGAATTCATGTACAAGATTGCTGAAATGCAATGTATGTCACCTCATACTTTGTTCCTTGGAGTGTGAATAAATGAACTGGCCAGTGTCCAAATTGAGTCCTGACTCTTTTGGATGAAACAATGTGACTTGTTAGCTCCTCGTCAATACATTGTTTCTAACTTATTCACAAGCGACAAAGGAGTTGAGGAAATAACAGCTAGAAGGGTAAAATGGTAATTTAGTAAATCCCGACTGGCTGATGACATTCATGAAGGGTAAACATAGATAATATTCAGTGGATCCGCTCATCATAATTAGGTCGAATTCTTGAGTAGAAAATAAATTCATTTGAACCGAGAGATTTTCAGTGTCAGCTCTTTAGTGGAGTCAGTTGGCATTAAGCTAAACTTGGAAAAGGTTTGTGAACTTTTGAGTCCAAGTGTTTAGCTCAAGCTTTGTTCATTTGGGTCCATGAGGTCACTGTCACGAATCACATCGATAGGAATAGTTAAACTGGAAGCTAAGTCAAAACAAGAACGAAAATAGTTAAAAGGGTATTTTTGTCTTTTGAGACAAAGGATGAAATGAATGTCAATAAATTTTTTGACAAGGTCATTTGATGACAAATGAAACTTAAAACACTCAGCCATTAATAGTTTATTGGGCCTTGAGGATTAATTTCATTTCATAGAATTTTACTTGAAAATTCTTAATGGGCTTTTCTTATGTTGTCATGAACAAATGAAGAAACATCTAGAAGCTCCTTCTAGAAGCTCAAATTTCGTCCAACCCAAGGAAAATAAGGCTGAATTTCGTTCATGCCATAGTGGGAAAGAGAGTTTATTTTGTGCATTGATGTATGAAGATACTTGCCAAAAGAAAAAGAGGAAACAAATTTCCTTAAGAAGGAAAGTGCATTTTCGGCCAACTAAGAGGAAATCAAATGAGGAAACAAATCCTAAGCCTTCATGAGGCATGTTGGACGTGCAAGGCAATAGGAAAAGAGGAAACTACCTTTTGAAGGTAATCCTCCTCCTATAAATAGGAGCCTCATTCCTCACATTTCATTCATCCAAGTTTAAGAGATTTGAGAGACTCTCTCTCTAGAACTTGGCCGAAAATCCTCTCTCTCTCTCTCTAGTTTATTTTCGATTTTGTTTTGGCACCTAGGTCCTCATTTGACCTAGAGTTTAGCTCTGCGACTTCAAGACTCGTTCTTAAGTCGTAGCGTTTAAAAGTGCCCACTCACTGATTCCTTCTTTTCGAGTGATTTAGTGATAGAAACTTTCGTGGTTGCTCGAGGTGTCGAGGAAAGAAAGAGAGACGTGCTGCGAGGGGAGACTAGCGTTGCAAACTTTCCAAAAGCTTCTTCAAAGTTCAAGCTTCAAGAAAGGTTAGTAAACTCTTAGCTCATATTGGTTTTTAATTACATGTACTTGCTTCTTTGTCTAGGTTAGTAAAAACTGTTTTTACTTGAAAAGAAATTTTTTAAAATTCCGCCGCTTCCCGAAGCGTTTAATCTTTTTCTTAAACCCTAGATCAATTCCAACAACAAATGGGTTCAAGGTCTGCGTCCGCAGGGCGTATCTGGTCTAGCCAGCGTCTACGGGAAACCTCGCCACACAAATGTGGCATCGCGCTCGCCGCCCAGCTCGTCGGCCGATAGGCAACGAGTTACAAATGGGTTCAAGGCTTGCGTCCGCCAGGGCGTATCTGGTCTAGCCAGCGTCCACGGGAAACCTGGCCACACGAATGTGGCATCGCGTTCGCCGCCCAGCTCGTGAGCCGATAGGCAACGAGTTACAAATGGGTTCAAGGTTTGCGTCCGCCAGGGCGTATCTGGTCTAGCCAGCGTCCACGGGAAACCTGGCCGCACGAAGCCGTCCCTCGCTATGCATTAAAAGCACTTCTACGATGCGACCACGAACTCGAGAGTGTTTGTCCTGGGTCCACACATCAACGCAAGCACTGAGTTTCCGCTCGACCTATGCTCGACCAGAAACTCGGGGGGCTAATGTTGTCGGTCCGTCTCGGACCGACGGGGACTAAGGCGTCACTTCGATCCACGCGACCGGTGCAAGGCCTCGGGCGGCGAAACCTTGCCTCGGCCTTTGGCCGCCCCAAACCAATGGCCGGGCCAAGGGTTAGCCGGCTAGCGGCTGGCCGTATGCTTGACCAGCCTATCGCCGGCCCAAAGGTCAGTCGGCCAGTGGCCGGCCATATGCTCGGCCGGCCAATGACCGGCCATATGCTCAGCCGGCCCATGGCCGGCCGACCCACGTCCAAGGCCGGCCCTCCTCCAAGGCCGGCGCTCCAAGGCCGGCCCTCCTCCAAGGTCGGCGCTCCAAGGCCGGCCCTCCTCCAAGGCCGGCGCTCAAAGGCCGGCCCTCCTCCAAGGCCGGCGCTCAAAGGCCGGCCCTCCTCCAAGGCCGGCGCTCCAAGGCCGGCCTTCCTCCAAGGCCGGCGCTCCAAGACCGGCCCTCCTCCAAGGCCGGCACTCCAAGGCCGGCCCTCCTCCATGGCCGGCTCTCCAGAGCCGGCCATGGCCGAGTCAGAGCCGGCCATGGCCTCCATGGCCGAGTCAGAGCCGGCCATGGCCTCCACGGCCGAGTCAGAGCCGGCCATGGCTTCCACGGCCGAGTCAGAGCCGGCCATGGCCGGGTCAGAGCCGGCCCTCGGCCAAGGGGCTATCCACGATGCTCCTTGGTCGCCTATAAATACCAAGGTGCCTCCCTTGGTCCAGGTAATCCATTCTTGAGCACTGAAACGCTGCCGAACTCGTACCTCGCTCGTTTCTCTCAAGCTTTGGCCTCTAAACACCCCTAGAACCTCTATACTCCACCTCAATCCCACTAATGTTGAGCGTCGGAGAGGTAAACAGGGGCACCCCCCCTGTTTCCCCTTTGTAGTTCACGTGTTCTCTACTCCGTTTCAGGTACTCTGACGAACTCAAGGGACATCCACAGCTAAGGGACGACTTGGGATACCAAGTCCGACACGCTCGAGTCAAGACGAGACCACTTGGTCCGGCCTTGGGTCTAACCGTCTTTGGCTCCTAAATAGTTGTCCGAAAAACAGCGACAACAATCTCCTCAAAGAAACTGGCATGCTTGGCTGCAAACTAGTTGACACTCCGATGGATGCCAATGTGAAACTTCTAGCTCGCACCAACGAGGCCGCCACCGACAAAGAAAGATTTCAGCAGCTCGTAGGAAAACTCATCTACCTAACTAACACGAGACCAGATATTGGATTCGCAGTGAGTATGGTAAGTCGATTCATGAGTAATCCCTCCGAAACTCACATGGACGCAGTCATGAGGATTCTCCAATACCTCAAATCTGCCCCAGGTACTGGTCTCTCCTTCAAGAAAAGACGAAGTCGAGGTGTCGAAGTATTCACAGATGCAGACTGGGCCGGATATGTTCCAGACAGACGATCAACATCATGCATGTGCACTTACGTCTGGGGAAATCTTGTTACCTGGAGAAGCAAGAAGCAGTCTGTTGTCTCAAGAAGTAGTGCTGAAGCCGAGCTCAGGTCCTTAGCAAGTGGAGTATGTGAAGGCATCTGGCTTAAGAGAGTTCTCGACGACCTCAAGATCATCACCGAAGGTCCAATCAAGCTCTTTTGCGATAATCAAGCTGCTCTCAGCATAGCCAAAAATCAAGTCCATCATGACAGAACAAAACATATCGAGATCGACCGATACTTCATCAGTGAAAAGATTGAAGAAAAATTAATCGATATGGAATACATTCCATCAGGTCATCAGCTCGCCGACATTCTCACCAAAGCCCTTCCGCGAGCAACCTTTTCCGAGCTATGTAGCAAGCTTGACCTCCTCAACATATACAGTCAAGCTTGAGGGGGAGTGTTGAAATCGAGCTCGTCAACTCGTCCTTCCGCGTCGAGCTCGTCAGCTCGCCCTTCCGCGTCGAGCTTGCCTCGGAAGTCCTCTCCTTGGAACTCATTCCTCATGGGAAATCGTCGCATTTATTTCTCATGTTATTTCCGATGTCTTGCTCTCTGTGTATATTTATTATTCTCTTTTTCCTAGAAGTAGTTTTTACACATGTATTTATTACATTCTCTCTTGTACCCACCTTATGTATAAATAGGTGATACAAATTAATATGAAATACAAGAAATATTAAAAGTCTCGGAACACTCTCTCTCTTCTCCGATTCTCTCTTTCTTTATCTTCTCTCTCTAAACTTCAACAGTATCCTTGTTATTTGATGACTAAAAAATCAAGCCTGACTCATCATATGCAAAGAAATCAGAGTCTCCAGATCAAATGACCTCAAGTCGGGTTTGAAGCCGATTATGGTATTCAAAATGTTGGCTACAACCCGCATGCAATGTGACTCGGCTCTTTTTGTGTTTGACTTGCTAATTGAAGACTCCAAAAAGTCTGAACCTGCAATCGGTATCGTAATATGATCCCTATGAAAGTCTTAACATGTAAAGTGTCAAGTTTCGATTTTTTTCATTAGTGTTACAACAATCCGCTGCCTTGCACAACTACTTACACAACCCTAGCTCCCTATCTCCGATCATCCCCCCCCCCCTCTTCTCTCGTCTCATCTCTCTCTCTCTCTCTCTCTCTCTCTCTCTCTCTCTATATATATATATATATATCCCATCATAAATCTCTCTCTTTCAGAGGAGAACGCTGCCACTGCTCGTCCAACTCCGCCTCTGACCCTGAATATTTAGATCCTAAGTTGTTACTATTTTTTTTTGTATACTTGATGTTTGATCTTTAATTTGGTAATGAAGATTGTTTTTGTATGTTTGATGTCCTATGTATCTGAATAATTTGTTACATGAAAATTTATCACAAAACTAGCGTGAGTGTAGAGTAAGAACTCACCGTACATAATTATCACAAAACTAAGTCGATCCGGCCCAACTAGGTCAGATTATTTCAAAGCAACGAAGTCATTGTCACTTAAAATATTAAGTGAGCCACCTAACGAATCCTATTGGGCCCTAGCCCATGTATTTGGATGAGCTCGGCCAATTTGTCTCCTCCACATCGACGAGCAATGCCACGTCACGAGAGACTACGTCGTCCTCAACACGACCTTGGCTTGTTTACCAAGTCTTTAATCGTCGTTCAACCATCTTCGGTTTTGTGTCACGACGAGACGACATCCCTGACGAACTGACTGACACGATTCTCCGAAGAAGATGCACTTTGTCGACGTATAACTTCATTTCTTGTTAGAAGATATAGAGGAACTTCTTCGTATATTTATTCTCGATTGTAATCTGTTAGTTCGACTTTTATTATTTGTAGAATTGCTGAGCTCGACCATTATGATCGAGATCACCCGTTCAATAAAGTGTTATTGCTTTCAAACAACTTCTTTGTTCTAACTATTTTGATTTACTCACTTATTTAAATCTCGGAGCTTATCTTGTATTCTTATATGATGAATTCTTGAGATCCACATAAATTAAATTAAAATTGACATATAGCTCATCACTTGTTCTTGATCGTTGAGGCCGATTGGCATCAACAAATAGTGTGATTTATGAAATGATTGTCAATAATATTGTGATTTATTCATATGTCAATAAACACCAATGATTTGTTAGCATACATGTATATAAGTTCATTGATTTACAAATAAAAAATAAAAATATTTAATTTTCAAAATAAAATAATTATTTAATTTATATTAGGGCCGGCTAAACAACTAGCCAAAACAACACCCATACTTTAAAATTATAGCCCAACTATTAACATATTTAGGAAAATAGCCAATTTATCATGACAACATTCTAATATTCCAATACTACCCTTAGGTTAATATTATTAACTATCATAGTAAATAATATCGTCCATAACAAAAAAAATTAGTAAATCTAATTAACAATAACAAAAACTACAGTAAATCTTATTTGCCGTAACAAGAACGACAGTAAATCTTATTTACCGTAACAAGAACAATAGTAAATCTTATTTACCGTAACAAGAACAAAAGTAAATCTTATTTACCGTAACAGAGAAAGTATCAGAAATGAGAATTAGTTAATCTAACTGTAAATACGATTTACTAATTATTTCCGTGAACAATCGAGGACAATAAATATAACAGTAAAAGTATTAGAGATGAGGATTAGTTAATCTAACAGTAAATACAATTTACTAATTAAAAGATTTACTAATTAAACAAGTTAGTAGTGAGAGTTTCGGTTTTGGGTGAAAATAAAATGAGCTAAACACGATCTGATTTACAGATTTCATAGTTTAGCCTTAACGCTAGACTTGATTTCTTACACCATCACATATCAGAGAACAAACAAATAAACATGGATCTGTGAGCTTTCTTGAATAATGCATAAAATCTAGGGCCGGCTAAAGAACTAGCCAAAATGACACCCCTACTTTAAAATTATAGCCAAACTATTAACATATTTAGGAAAATAGCCAATTTATCATGACAACATTCCAATATTCCAATTATACCCTTAGGTTAATATTATTAACTATCATAGTAAATAATATCATCTATAACAAAAAAATTAGTAAATCTAATTAACAATAGCAAAAATTATATTAAATCTTATTTGTCGTAACAAGAATAATAGTAAATCTTATTTACCGTAACAAGAACAATAGTAAATATTATTTACCGTAACAAGAAAACAATAAATTTTATTTACCGTAATAAGAACAACAGTAAATATTATTTACCGTATCAAGATTTAATATAATAATTTTATTTACCGTAATAAGAACAACAGTAAATTTTATTTACCGTAACATTTTGTAGTTAATCTAACAGGAAAAGTATCAGAGATGAGGACTAGTTAATCTAACAGTAAATACGATTTACTAATTATTTCCGTGAACAATCGAGGACTAACAATCCGACAGTAAATCATATTAACCATTGAGTAAATCATTCGTTTCTATGGTAAATATGACTAGTTAATCTAACAGTAAATACGATTTACTAATTATTTTCGTGAACAATCGAGGACTAAAAATCCGACAGTAAATCATATTAACCATTGAGTAAATAATTCGTTTCTATGGTAAATATAACAGTAAATCCGATTTACTGTTATATCGCTCTTCTCTTTATATCGCGCATCTCTTTCATTTTCACATCAGAGATGAAGACTAGTTAATCTAGCAGTAAATACGATTAACCATAACATTTTCTAGTTAATCTAACAGGAAAAGTATCAAATATGAGGAAAAGTATGCCGGAGACGGAGTGGCCGACGTAGAAGCAGCGCTTCACGGAGAGAGCTTCGAGGAGTTCGACGAGCTTCCGATCCGGCTGCCGCCATTAACTGAATCGCCTCCACCATCGTTAATCAATCAGTAAATACGATTAACTCTAAAATTCATTCACATTAATGGTTAATCAATCAGTAAATAAAATTAATACAAAAAATCCATTCACATTAACAGTTAATCAATTAGTAAATAAGATTAACACACAAAATTCATTCACATTAACAATTAATCCGCCGAATATTCGGCGCCGCGTTCGCCGAGACGCCGCCACCGCCCACGAACACCGCCATCGTCCCCCGACGCTCGCGTCTCACGCGTCCCTGCCACGCACGCAGGAGCCCAGCAGTCGGCGGATGAAATGACGTGTCGTACCTCCTGCCACGGCCACGGCTGCGCCTCCACCGTCAGCGCCGTCACGTTGAAGAACTCCGGCGTCTCCAGAAACGACGTTCCCCACAGCACCGGATCGGCCTCCGGCGACTGGGAGAAGTCCCACGATGGCTGCGCCATGACCCGGAAGTGGTCGTGGCCGGCGCGTCGGGTCCACATGCCGGGGTCGTCGCGGCGGAGGAACCGGTAGAGGTCGATCTCGTGCTCGGCGCTGGAATTGGCGTCTGATCCGTACAGGTACCTCATAGCGTCCAGAGTAGCGTAGTAAGGGAGGAAGATGGCGTCGGCTTGGCCGGGATCGGCGACGAGGCAGGGATACTCGGCGGCGAGGCGACGGTGGAAGAGGATCTCTAGGGTTAGGGGATCTGTATGGAACCAGCTCCGGGAGAGAGAGTGGGTCTTCGACCCAGCCCGTGGTCGAGATCAGCCTTCAGCAAGCCGATCTCCACCGATTCGGAAGCCTCCGATCTGTGCGTGTTCTTCGATCTCCATGGCTGTGAAGGCGATGAAGGATTGAAGGAGGAGAAATGGCGATCGAATGGAAGAAGGTGTAATGTGGGGGACTAGAGGAATATGGCGTGCGATATAATTTGGGGGTAAAAGGGTATACTTGGTAACTCAAGTGAGTATTGGCTAATTCTTTAATAGAATTGATAGTTTGGCCAAAATTTTAACTTCCATCTGACTCAATGGTTAATTCCTTACGAATCTCTTTTTTTAATGATCATAATTTACGCATTATCTATTTCTATTGACACGCTTATTATAGATTCAACTTAAACTCGAGACAAGTAATTTCGTGAATCAAGAACATGAAAAAATATGTGTCCAGGTTCCGTTACGTGGAATTGATGTTTTTCCGGCACATTCATTTCTTTGAATAAAACTGGTTTGGCAGAAATGATTTACCAGTACAACCCGGGCTCAATCTGGTAGCGTTGACCGATCAATTAAAGGCCCATATCAGTAGAGCTTCCTATTGGTCGGACCTGTCAACTTACAACATAACCACATAGCTTACCCGTACGTCAGGCTAGCCAAAGCCCATTCAGCCTAATCAATACAATTAAGGTGACTTTGAGATAAACGTATAAAGCGGAAATTCCACAAATACGTCATTTGACTATAGTAATTCGATCAATACTTTATACTTACTGTAAATACTAAAGTTTAACTTCCAATTTTCAAAATGAAACTAATAAAATAAAAATGCAAAACTTTTAAAAACAAGATATTTATGAGAATCTATAACATAGATAATAAAGAGTACATCATCTTCTATTTTCATTCTGAGGATTCCGAGACTGCCACGTGGTTGCTTTAATTTTTTTTCCATAATAATTTTTTTTTTCAGAATATTTTTTTTTTCAAAATAATATCAAATTAGTACACGTGGCAGCTTTAAATTTTTTTTTTCCAGATTTCTTTTAGAATAATACCAAATTAGTAAAAAAATTATCATTAGGTAAATAAGTTTTTTAATTGCTTTTTGTTTTAGTGTTTTAACATAATTTTTTAGTTTTTTTTTAGTTTTTTTATCTTTTTTATTTTTCATATTCCCAGATGAGTATTTTCTTCGACTAATTATAATTTTTTACTAAATATTGATATGTGGACAAAAATTAAGAAAACAAATTTGGACGAACAATTTTTGTAAAGTAAAATTTTAAAACAAATGGAAAACAAAAATTAATAAAAATAATAATTAAAAGAAGATAAACCGGGAAATTGTTCGCTCAAGACGCATATCTTCAAATAGAACTTTATTTTCTTCGATAGATCTCTGTATTTTTTTTTTCTCTGGAATTTTTAATCACTTTTTTATAACTTCGAATATTGTAAAATCAATTATATTATAAAGATATAAATAGGAGACCAATTTTTTTTTTTTTTTTTTGGATTTTGAATATTGTAAATTCAATTATATTAAGAAGGTATATGTAGGAGAACAAAATACCATATAAACATTATAGAAAATTGCTGATATCTCAATATTTTACCATTACAAATTTTAACGTTATAAAACCAAATTCTTAACGATTTCAACGTTAAATGCACGCATAGCCCTAAGAAACTTAATGGGCCTTATTTCCCCTATTTTTATTTATATTTGTTAATTTATCTACATTTTTTAGAGCAATTTATCCAAATTTTTATAACATAGATAATGAAGAGAACATTTCTCCCACTTTCATCCATAGGCCGCCACGTGGCTTCACCAGACGGCGACACGTGGCGGATTTTAGTTTTTTTCTCTCTCCCTCTCTCCACGCTCTTTCCACTCACACTCTCTCTCTCTCTCTCTCTCTGTCTCTCTCTCTCTCTCTCTCTCTCTCTCTCTCGTCTCGTCTTCTCTCTCTTTCCAACACGCGCCCGTATATTCAACTTGTAAGAATGAGAACTGAAAAGTTCTTGAAAAAAGGTTTACAATAAAACGAGTCGGCTAACTTTCACATAAGAATATTAACATAAAAACTATTAAAAGGAACAACATGACCGATTTCTTAAACTTAATTCTCCAACTACTAACAAAAATAAATAGTCTTATCCAGTTTTATTTGACATTTCCATTGATGTTTACTTACAGTTTCATATTTTTTTTTATAAAAGAATTTGAGGTTTAGAGTTTCTATATAAGAAACCGATTGGTGGTGATTATTGCACCTTGATAACCATATTAAGTGCGGAAAAGATTAATTATACTAACAAAAACTAATTAATATTATGGTTATCTAACAAGATCTAGATTTACTTATTAATTATTCATGTAAGCAATGTCAAGCAACCTATAAGAGCTATGTTCAAAGATTCAGTAATACTTGCGTGATTAAGATCAACTATTGAATCTTTGACTCCTCCGTCTTCTGTTGGAATAGATCTAGGATTAAAAAAAGATTTATCGCTTCTAGCAAGCGGCGGAATATAAAAAATTTCTTTAAAAACCCGTAAAACGTTTTTACAACCTAGATAAAGTGCATGAACATATAATTTAAAATTTTAAAACTACATTTAGTTTTTATTCGGTACCAACCTCGAATGGAGATTGAACGTTGAGAAGCCATAGGAAGGTTGAAACGCTCGTCTCCCCACTCTGCTCGCCTCTCCCACTAGTCTTCTTGAACCTGTGATTAACCACGAAAGTTTCTATCACTAGAGTCTTTAGAGAATGGTTAGGATTTAATGTGTGGGCACTTTTTAATGTGTGGGCACTTTTAAACACTATGACTCAAGAACAAGTCTTTGAGCCAAAGAGCTAAAACAAAACGCTAGGTGTAATGATAATCTAGGTGCCAAAACAAAAGAACAAGAAGAGATTCTATAGAGAGAGAGGGGGCGGCTACAAGGTTAGAGAGAGAAGCTCTCAATCTCTAAAATTGTGTCTTATGAATTGTGAATGAGGTGAGTATTGATAGGAGGAGGTTTGCCTTGAAAAGATAGTTTCCTCTTTTCTATTGAATAGCACATATTCATGAGCAAATCTTATTTCCTCTTCCTTACCCCATGGACGTCCAACATGTGCCTTCATGGCACTTGGATTTGTTTCTTCATTTGCTTTCTCCTAGCCTTGGCCGCCCACTTGCTTTCCTTGTAGAGGAAATTTGTTTTATCTTTTTCTTTTGGCAAGTCTCTTCATACATCAATGCACAAAATAATCTCTTTTTCCTCTTTATGTTGGACGGTTTTGGAGCTTCTAGAACAAGCTTCTAGATGTTTATTTATTTGTTCATGACAACATAAGAAAAGCCCATTAAGAATTTTCACATAAAATTCCATGAAATGAAATTCAATCCTCAAGGCCCAATTACATTAAAATGGCCCTGTGCCTCGTTCGTATGGCCTGTTGTTAATGCTTAGGAGTTCATGTGTTAGCAGTTGTCATCTTGTAGAAGTTCTTATCCGTGTGACTTGATCTCATTGTCATCATATGACAATGTCAAAAAAATTTATTTATTGATATTCATACCATCCTATGTCCAAAAGGACAAAATTACCCTTTAGACAATTTTCGTAAAACTTGTCTAGTTCTTGTTTTGACTTAGTTTTCTTGTTTAACTAATCCTACTTTAATGACTTGTGGTAGTGACCTCATGGATCCAAATGAACAAAGCTTGAGCTAGCATACTTGTACTCAAAAGTTCAGAAATCTTTTCCAAGTTCTAGCTTAATATCAACTGACTCAACTAAAGAGTTGACACTTAAATCTCTCGGTTCAAATGAATATATTTTCTACTCAAGAATTCTACTTAATTGTAATGAGTGGATCCATTGAATATTATCTATGTTTACCCTTCATGAATATCATCAACTAGATGAGATTTACAAAATTACCATTTTACCCTTCTAGTTGTTATTTCCTCAACTTCTTTGTCACTTGTGAATAAGTCAGAAACAATGTATTGACGAGGAGTTGATTCATCCAAAAGAGTCACGACTCAATTTGGACACTGGCCAGTTCATTTATTCACATTCCAAGGAACAAAGCATGAGGTGATACACATTGAATTTCAGCAATCTTGTACATGAATTCCATATCTATGAGATCTTCACAAAGTTACTCATGACATCTTCATAACTTAGTACTTCACCAATAGGTCCTGTTTAGAATCACATAGTGAATTCAAACTCTGACTTTCTCAAATGAGAATACGTAAACTATGAAATGATATGTCTCATTTCAGCATTGAGGTAAGCATGATGCAATTCATATGTAGTGACTTCGGGACATAAGAGGTTAAATGGTTTGTTCTTATTCTGTCTCTAGAAGTACAATGGTCAATTCAGTACCTTTAGAAGATACCTAGGAACAACTATAGAGTCTCCAACTCTCAATGCCTCATAACCAGACATCATAGATTCTCCTAATAATTATACTGAGATCAATAGCCCTTTGATCCTTAGATTGTGAATATACTGTTTTAAGCAAACTATGAAGAGTTTATTCATGCAAATCTATATTTGACTCTTCATTTATTGTTATGTTTGTTTAAGGACTTAAGACTATAGTTTATCATAAAGCTTCAGCAGTTACACGCAAGAGTCTTCGTGAGACTTTATTACATCAAATGTACATAAGTAAAGACTACTACTCTTCTTGTGGGCACCATTGACAACAAACTTCCACTTGACTCAAAGAAGATGTGAGTAGTCCTTCATGCCTAATCCCTCTTGATGCTGGTCGAAGACCTTGTTAGCTAGGGCCTTGGTGAATAGATCTGCCAGGTTGTCCACCGTTGAGATCTTCTTCACCACCACGTCTCCGCGCTGCACGATCTCTCGAATCAAATGGTATTTCCTCTCAATATGCTTAGAGCGCTTATGGCTTCGAGGTTCCTTTGAGTTAGTGACATCCCCACAATTATCACCATAAAGGGTCATGGGCTCGTCGACATTTGGAACGACTTCCAAATACTTAAGAAATTTTCTAAGTCATACAGCCTCTTTGGATGCTTCACAAGCAGCCACATATTCTGCTTCCGTTGTGGAGTCAGCAATGCAAGATTCATGGAGATCTTCAAGCAACTTCGCCTCAACATCGTCTTTGCCGACGTCATCGAGCAAATGTCTGCCTATGCAAAATTCCTAAAGGAAATCGTCACGCACAAGCGCAAGATCGAAGATTGTAGCACCATCACACTTTCAAAGGAGTGTAGTGCTATAATACAACGAAAGCTTCCACCAAAGCTCAAAAATCCAGGATCAATCTCATGCCCTACTCCATCTTCCGAAGGCTAGGAATTGGCAAAGGGAAGCCCTGGCGAGTGACACTTCAAATGGCAGATAGGTCGATCAAGCACCCCTGAGGCATCATCGAGGACATACTCGTGAAGGTCGACAAGTTCATCTTTCCTGCCGACTTCGTGGTACTTGACATGGAGGAAGACCGTGACATTCTCATTATCTTGGGAAGACCATTCCTAGCCACCGAAAGAGCCTTGATCTACGTGCAAAAAGGCGAGCTGAAATTGAGGGTCAATGACTTTCAACGTCTTCAAGGCAATGAAGTACCCAAAGGCGAGCGAGGACATATTCCGGGTAGACGTGTACGAGGCAGCCGTCCATGATCACTCTTTCTGTTCGGAGGAGCCACTCGAGGTATGTCTTTTAAACGATTCTGATTTCACTAATGCCTTTGTCACATGTGCAGCCCTACAATATGCAAATCACATGAACAACTTTGAGGCAAACACGAGAAGATACTTTTAGGAGCTTGGGGAGAGCAAACCATCTATAGAGGAGCCACCAGAGATCGAACTCAAACAATTCCCCGTACATCTCCACTACGCGTTCCTAGGGGAAAACAAGACACTCCCAGTCATCATCTCCGCACAACTCAACGCCAAGGAAGAAGACATGTTGTTGCGAGTATTGCGGGGCCATATGCCCGCAATAGGATGGACTCTTTCCGACATCAAAGGAAGAAATCAATCCTATTGCGAGCACCGCATCCTCATGGAAGACAACTCTCGGTCGTCCGTGGAGCACCAAAGGCGACTGAATCCAGCCATGAAAGAGGTGATGCGCAAGGACATCTTGAAATGGCTCGACGCGGGGGTGATCTACCTAATCTTCAATAGTGCATAGGTGAGCCCAGTTCAATTTGCCCGAAGAAAGGAAGCATGACGGTGATCAAGAACAACAACAATGAACTCATCTCAACGCATACCGTTACAGGATACTGGATTTGCATGGACTACCGCAAGGTCAACACCGCCACCCGAAAGATCACTTTTCCCTCCCATTCATCGACCAAATGCTCACCGGCTCTCCGATCATGAGTATTACTACTTCTTTGACGGCTACTTGGAGTACAATCAAATAGCCATCGCCCCCGAAGACCAAGAGAAGACCATTTTTAAGTGTCCGTACGGCACCTTCGCTTTCCGGCAAATGCCCTTCGGCTTGTGGAACACCTCGGCCACTTTTCAACGATGCATGATGGCCATCTTCTCTGACATGATCGAGAAAACCATTTAGATATTTATGGATGACTTCTTTGTTTTCGGTTCCACTTACGATGTTTGTCTCAAGAATTTTCTAAGGCATTAGAGCGGTGCGTGGAGATGAATTTGATTCTTAACTGGGAGAAGTACCACTTCATGGTCAAGGAGGGGATGGTTTTGGGACATCGAGCATCACCACAAGGGCTGGAAGTGGATCGGGAAAAGATAGCAACGATCGAGAAATTGCCACCCCCGCTCTCGGTCAAAGGCGTGAAAAGCTTCCTCGGGCACGATGGCTTCTATCGACGATTCATCAAGGACATCTCGAAGATCACGAAGCCCCTTTGCGGTGTGCTCGAGAAGGACATAAAGTTAATCTTCACCGGCGAGTTCATGAAGGCGTTCAACATTCTAAAGGAGAAGCTAAGCACGGCCCCCATAATCACCGCTCCCGATTAGACTCTACCATTCGAGATCATGATTGACGCGAGTAATTGCACCGTGGGTGCAGTTCTTGGGCATCGTCGAGACAAGTCATTCCACACGATATACTATGTGAGCCGCACTCTTAACGACGCCCAAGTCAACTACACCACCACTGAAATGAGCTCCTTACCGTGGTTTTTGCGTTTGACAAATCCTGGCCCTATATCATTGGCAACAAATCCATCATCTACACCGACAATGTCGTAATCCGATATTTGATGGCCAAGAAGGATGCGAAACCTTGACTTATCCGGTGGGTCCTTCTCCTCTAGGAGTTTGATGTGGAGATCAAAGACGAGAAGGGAACAGAGAACCTCGTCGCCGACCATCTCTCATGCCTAGAAGATCTCTCACACGTCCCCAACCATCGCATGCTCATCGACGATGAATTTAGGGACGCATTGGTGCTAGCCTCGGAGGAAAATGAACCACCGTGGTACGCCGACTTTGTAACCTACTTGATGTGCAACGAAATTCCTCTGGATTTCAATCATCACGCCAAAATAAGTTCCTCTCCGACGTGCGCCGTTACTATTGGGAAGAGCCCATCTTGTACAGCCATTGTGTGGACTCGGTGATCCGAAGATGAGTACCTGACGATGAAATTTTCTCCGTGCTCTTTCATTGCCACACTTTGGAATGCGGAGGACATTATGGGCCTGATCGCACGGCAATAAAGTTACTTCAATGTGGATTCTTTTGGCCCAACCTGATCCGCGATAGCCGAAAATTTGTCGAATCATGCGATAGGTGCCAAAGAACGGGGAACATCACGAAACGAGACGAGATGCCATTGAAGAATATTGTGGAGATAGAGTCATTTGACGTATGGGGGATTAACTTCATGGGACCCTTCCCATGTTGGTACGGCAACAAATACATTCTTCTTGCGGTCAATTACGTGACACAGTGGGTCGAGGCAAAGGCGTCTCCAAAGAACGATGGCAAGGTGGTGCTCAATTTCCTCAAGCACAACATCTTCACGCGCCATGGCACTTTCCGAGCAATTATAAGCAATAGAGGGTCGCATTTCTGTAATCGCCAATTCACCGCTCTCATCGCCAAGTACAGTGTCACACACCGGAAAGCCCTCGCCTACCACCCGCAAGCCAACGGACAAGCCGAAGTCTCAAACCGTGAAATCAAGAAAATTTTGGAAAAGACAGTGGGAAGCTCTCTCAAAGATTTGGCCCGCAAGCTCGATGATGCATTATGGGCATACCGAACCGCCTTCAAATCGCCGCTTGGAATTTCCCCATATCGACTCGTCTACGGCAAAGCACGTCATCTCCCGGTGGAATTCGAGCACAAGGCACTATGGGCGATGAAGACACTCAACTTCGACCACAAAGCTGCGGGAAAACAAAGGCTCTTTCAACTCAACGAGCTAGACGAACTCCGACGAGAAGCGTACGAGAACGCGATGATTTACAAAGAGAAGACAAAGGCGTTGCACGACAAGCACATCAAGCCCAAAGAGATCCGACCAGGAAAACAAGTTCTACTCTACAACTCCCGGTTGAGACTCTTCCCCAGAAAGCTCAAGTTGCGGTGGTCCGGTCCATTTAAAGTGACGCAAGCCTTCCCGTCGGGAACGTTTGATATTGAGAGTGCGAGCGGAGAAAGATTCAAGGTGAACGGGTATCGTACGAAACCTTATTTCGGAGAGGTTTTCGAGAGCGAGAAAGTGGTGGCCTATCTCGACGTCGTCTAGCAATCAAAAGCGGTAACCTGTCAAGCTATTGACGTTAACTAAAGCGCGCTTCGCGGGAGGCAACCCGTGTTTTCTTTCGTTGCATTCGCTTTTGAATTTTCTTTTTTTTTTTTTATTTTATTTCATTCATTACGTTAAATTTTGGTTTTAGTTAACATAGTTTTTTTAGCAGTTAAAAAAAAAGCGGTGTGAAATTTCCGCCACTGCGCGCCGCAAGACCCTTAGCGCGCGGTGTTGGAATCGATCTAGGGTTTAAGAAAATAATTAACGCTTCGGAAAGCGGCGGAATTTTAAAAAATTTCTTTTACAAGTAAAAACGGTTTTTTACTAACCTAGACAAAAGAGCAAGTACACGTAATTAAAAACTATTATAAGCTAAGAAGTTTACTAACCTTTCTTGAAGTGTGATCTTTGAGAAGCTCTTAGAAAGTTGCAACGCTCGTCTCCCCTCGCAGCACGTCTCTCTTTCTTTCCTCGGCACCTCAAGCAACCACGAAAGTTTCTATCACTAAATCACTCGAGAGAAAAGGAATTAGTGAGTGGGCACTTTTAAACACTACGACTTAAGAACGAGTCTTGAAGTCGCAGAGCTAAACTCTAGGTCAAATGAGGACCTAGGTGCCAAGACAAAAATCGAAAATAAACTAGAGAGAGAGAGAGAGGAGTTCGGCCAAAGTTCTAGAGAGAGAGTCTCTCAAATCTCTTAAACTTGGATGAATGAAATGTGAGGAAATGAGGCTCCTATTTATAGGAGAGGTCTCACCTTCAATAAGGTAGTTTCCTCTTCTATAGAATATCACATATTCATGAGCCAATTTCCTCTTTTTCCCTTTGAGATACTCGGCCAACACAAGGCGCTTCTAGAAGCCTTGATTTGTTTCCTATTTTGTTCCATCCCTTCCTTTTTCTCAACTTGGCCGATTCCCCTATGCATCCCATATGCAAATTTGTTTCCTCTTTTTATTTTGGCAAGTATCTAAATACATTTATGCACAAAATAATCTCTCCTATTTCTCTATAGGGTAGGCGCCCATATTGTCCAAAAAAGGCTTCTAGAAGCTTTTCCATTTATTCATGACAACATGAAAAAGTCCCATTAAGAATTTTCAATAAAATTCGTATGAAATGAAATTAATCCACAAGGCCCAATTAATCTTATTATGGCCGAGTGTTACTTGTCATCAAATGACCATGTCAAAAAATTTATTGACATTCATTTCATCCTATGTCTCAAAAGGCAAAAATACCCTTTTGACAATTTTCGTTTTTGTTTTGACTTAGCTTCCAGTTTAACTATTCCTACTTCGATGTGATTCGTGACAGTGACCTCATGGACCCAAATGAACAAAGCTTGAGCTAAACACTTGGACTCAAAAGTTCACAAACATTTTCCAAGTTTAGCTTAATGCCAACTGACTCCACTAAAGAGTTGACACTGAAAATCTCTCGGTTCAAATAAATTTATTTTCTACTCAAGAATTCAACCTAATTATGATGAGCGGATCCAATGAATATTATCTATGTTTACCCTTCATGAATGTCATCAGCTAGTCGGGATTTACTAAATTACCATTTTACCCTTCTAGCTGTTATTTCCTCAACTCCTTTGTCGCTTGTGAATAAGTTAGAAACAATGTATTGACGAGGAGCTAACAAGTCACATTGTTTCATCCAAAAGAGTCAAGACTCAATTTGGACACTGGCCAGTTCATTTATTCACACTCCAAGGAACAAAGCATGAGGTGACATACATTGCATTTCAACAATCTTGTACATGAATTCCATATCTATGAGAACTTCGCAAAGTTACTCATGACATTCTCACAACTTAGTACTTCACCAATAGGTCCTGTTCGGAATCACATAGTGAGTCCGAACTCTGACTTTCTCAAATGAGAATACTAAGGTGTGAAATGACATGTCTCATTTCAGGATTAAGGTAAGCATGATGCAATTCATACATAGTGACTTCGAGACATAAGAGGTTAAATGGTTTGTTCTTATCTTGTCTCTAGAAGTGCACTGGTCAATTCAGTACCTTCGGAAGATACCTAGAAGAACTATAGAGTCTCCAACTCTCAATGCCTCATAACCAGACATCATAGATTCTTCTAACAATCGTACTGAGGTCAATAGTCCTTTGACCCTAAGATTGCGAATATATCGTTTTAAGCTACGATGAGTTTGTTCATGCAAATCTACATTTGTCTCTTCGTAAGTTGTTAAGTTTGTTTATGGACTAAAAGACTAAGGTTTTATCGTAAAGCTTCAAACAAAGAAAGAATGAATGAACGTTTCAACTTTATTATTAAATGAATAGGCAATTACAAGCAAGAGTCTTCATGAGACTTTGTTACATCAAATGTACAAAATAAAGATTACAACTCTTCTTGTGGGCACCATTGACAACACGCGGTGCACAGGCGCAACTTTCATAAATTTTCATCTCCGAGCAACATGCACGGAACGCACAGTTATGACATCTGCTACCTCGCAGCGCGACCCATTAACCTCGCGCCGTGAGGTCTCGAATTTTTTCAGCATTTAAACGGCAGATTACTCGAATTTTTACACTACCCACCCTCATATCCAATTTTTTCCGATTTTCTCAAGAACCAAAACCACACTTTCGAGATTTTTGATATCACAACACGTTAAATTCATTATTCATCATATTGTTTAGATTTCTTCTTCATTCCTTGTATTACCTTTGTGTGTTCTTGACTACCACTTCAAGACAACGAGGTAAAAATTCTTCAAACTCATTTTCGTTGATGAATTGGTATGAGATCGTGATTAGATATTGTTGAGAGTAATTTTGATGCTTATGGCCGAGCCAATTTGTGGCCTTCTTGTTCATATTTTGGTTAGTTTGGCTCGCCCACCACGTGTTCGATGAAATTTCAAAACGAAATGAAACTTGAATTTTTGATCACTTCCGGCATTGCCCCGCCCCATCATCGAGCTGCATCATCTTCGCGACCCAAGCGTGCTCGGCACTCAATTCCAGCATTGCCCCGCCCCTCCACGCTCATCGACGGAGTCGGTGAAGTGTGGGACAAAATTTGTCAAGTGAATTTGCTCCTCAAAAAAGCACTCTGACCCGACTTTCGGTGCGGGAATATGGAGCATCAAATTTCTAGCCGAAGGTGGAAAAAACTAGTCGACGTAGATGTGAGAGCGGCACCAAAACTTGTTCGGGAGTTCTATTTTGACCTATCAGTCACCAAAGATAACTTTCTTCGTGTGAGGAACGTGGTTTCAACATCTCGGCGGTCGCAATCAACGCCTATCTTGAAATTTCGGAGTCCAACCATGACGAGTATGCACCACTCCTCTTGCACCCACAATGGGAGGAGTGGATTCACTTGCTCGCACACCCCGGAGCCCAATACCAAACGAAGAGGATGCATGGCCAAGTCATCCCCAACTTCCTAACCATCTCCGATCTCAATCGAGATGCCAAGACGTGGCAACATTTCATATGCTCGATGCTCCTCTCGTGCAAGAGAGAGCACGTCGGGGACCTTCCCCGCCTCTCATGTATTGTAACTAGCGAAACAATCAACATTGGGAAGGTGATCAAGGAGCGGTTCAACTTCTGCGCCAACCGCGACACCGAAGTGACACTCGGGCATGGTGGAATCATCATCAGAATGTGCATAGAGGCGGGACTGAAAATCGTCAATGGAAGCATGGAGAAGCGCATCTAGACAGGGCGAGATTCATCATTGTCCCGGAGCAACATCAAGGCGATCCAAATGCCCCCATTCTCGGACCATACGATGAACCGGATCGCGCCCCGACTCATCGAGAGCACGAGCACAACTACGACGAGATGATGACCATGATGAATCGGCTTGACTCCTGCTTAGGCGACACCCACAACGCCTTAGTGAGCTTCCTCAATGACTTCGGAGAGTGACAACAAGAGCGAGATGAGTTTCAACAAAATGTCTACAATATGTGGGCGGAGCATCAACAAATTATTAATTACTCAGACGCCATGAGCTACCCACCCTATCCCTAACACCTTATGACGCCATACCCCGCATTCCCTTCATGGGAGTCATGTAGCTACAACCCATACCAACCCGAGGATGATGGCAACCACGATGAGGATGAGTAGGGAAGGTCGGCCACCCCCGCAAGGTAGGCACCCTTTCCATTGTATTTGTTGTGTAATTACATTGGGGTCAATGTAAGTTTTAAGGTTGGGGGGAGGGGTAATTGTTTGTCGTGCGGGGGGACTTTTGTACATTAGCTGTTAATTTTCTAGGTTTTCTTTTTCTTGTTTTATGTTAATTGATAGAAATTGGTGCTTTGTGTGCTTTAATTGACTCGATAAATGTTTGTCGATGATATGGATAGTCGTAAGCCATAGACATGGGTAAAAATTCGTGAATTACCGAGTGAAAAAGAATCTTGTTGAGTCTTGTGTTATCATGTAAGCCCGAATAATGTTTTTTTTCAATACTTAGACAACCTTGAGGAGTAGTCTATCCAATTTCAATAAAGTAAACACCGAACACACGAAGAATCACTTCGGATCCCTAATCGAGGCAAAATTGAGTGCACTTTGACCTAGTTAGAAGGACATAGGCGTTAGGAGTAGCCTGTGGAGCCAAAAAGCAACCCCGAATATTGTTATCCTATTAGAACCCACTCACAAAAAGCCGAAAAAATGTTCTCCTCTCTTGTTACTTAGTCAGAAAAAGCCGAGCCAATAATTTTGAAATCCCACAAAGAACCCTATTAACTTTAGTGACTCTTGACTGACATATTTGAGTGAATTCTTTCAATTTTGTGATATGTACTTCGACCAATCTGTATGTGCTTGGTAGATTATTAGACACCACGCTGGTGATTTATTCGTCCGTATTTCGTATCAATTATAAGTAAAAAAAAGAAGAGAAAAGTGTGCTTAATTGCGGAGTTTTTAGTTCTTGCGTGGTGTTCTATGTTTATTTGGAGAGATTGATTGTAGTTGAGTCGAAGTTTGGGGGGATATGGGAAAGAAAGACTAATGAAATGTGACGTTCTCAACAGGCGTAATTCAAGGTCAAGAACATTGGGAAATGAGTTAGGTTATGAACTTTACGTGAGAGCGGTGTTTTGGTGAGGATGGAGTCGCTAAGGTTAATGTTGAAGCCACTAAAATTCCTTTACATACCTGAACCTAAGCCTAAACATTACAAGCCTTTAAGACATATTGACGAGCTAGGAATGACATGTGCACATTAGTGGAGATCATGGGTGAAGAGAAGGCTTAAGGTGTGTCGAATTGATTAAATTCTCATTAAAAAAATCGATTTGTGTGGTTGCTTAATAGGATATGAAGGTCTATGAAACTTGGGAATCGAAAGCTAATCGAGAAAAAGAACATTGCAAACGGTTTGAGCTAAAACGAACTTGTATGGATTCTTTTACACTAAAATCATGGATTTTCGTGTCGATTTGAGTCCATAGGTTTGAAGTTGAGGCAAGTATGAGTCGCTTATTATACTCAAAGCAATGAGATTTACCACTTTAGTGTAGGTAACTTCTTTTGTGTGATTTTATTTTGTGTTTCTTGTTTTGTTGCTTGAGGACAAGCGACAGTTTAAGTTTGGGGTTATTTGATAGGTGCATGTCTTAAATAGAAAACTCCTATCATCCCGACTAAATCAGAGCTTGTTCTAGGGTAGTTTGAGAATTTTTGTTTTTGTTTTTTGTTTTTTGGTGTGTGTTTTTTTGAGGGTTTTCAAGTCAAAATAGGTTTCTCATCATACTATGTGCAAATCTGTACAAAACGAGGCGTTCGAGAGCATAAACGAGTAAAAAATGAAGAGGAGTCAAGGAACAAGGAGACCTCGCGCCGTGAGGTCGATATCGCACGCCGCGAGGTTTGCGGATCCATCCCCAATTGATCCCTGAGCGTCTAGCGTGTTCCGCAAAGTTGTGGAAATGTCTACCTCGCAGCGCGACCTTTATACTTCGCACCACGAGGTAAAGAGGTTTGGACATCAAAAATCTCAAAGCGTGTTGCGCGGAACGCAAAGTCCCAAAAATGTCTACCTCGTGCCGTGACCCTGCCACCATGCGCCGCGAGGTGCGCCGAGACAAAAATAGGAAACACTGATTTGAGTCGATCTAAGCCATCAGATCACTTTTAATTACCCAGACTGTTCCGAAAAGTAGGAGTAACCCAAGGATTTCGACCTAGGCCTATAAATACACCTCTTAACCTCTTGTTTAAGGTTCTTAGCTCATTTTTATTTTCTTTTACTTAGTGTTTGGGAGAGATAGAGAAAAAGGGAGAGTTGTTCTTCATCGATTTGCTTCAATTACAGTTTTCTTCTTCTCCTTTACACTTGAACTCCCGTATTTTATTTTTGCAATAGAGTTTTTAATTATGGTCGTTTTGAATTCTTCTTCATCTATTTTCTTATTGTTTTCTCGATACACCATGAACTAATTCCTGTAAGGACTATGGCGTAGCGGTTTAGAATTCTGTTATGGATACTATTTATTATATTGAAGTTCAATTTTCATTCTCTATTACTTTGCTTAATTCAAATATGTTTGAAGGCTTGATCGAGATTAGCTACCTTGTTCATGATATTTTACTTCAACTTGATGCTTGAGAAATATTAGACTGTTAGTATTTTAGTTTGAATTACTATGATGCATTCCTAGGCTAGAGATAGCTAGGTTGTCATAGAATCGTGTGAATACTCTTAATATTAATGCATGTTATTGCTAGGGATTGAGATCGAGATAAGATTGTTCTAATATTGACATAGGTTGTTAGATGCTCGAGAGAGATTTAGCAACATTATTTTGTGAGTGTGATCAGCAAAGTGTTAGTGAGTTGAATTTTGATTGCGCGTGAAACTCATATATCCAAACTGTTGAATAAACCCGTGAAGCATTGGTCATTTGCCTCTCTTTCTGCTTACAACCGTTATTTTAGTATTTTGTTATTTCATTTTTTTTTAAAACTTGTCAACAATTTGTGACATCTTTCCATCCTCCCTTAAAGTTCAATTTGTGCTAGTTGATGCAAATTTAATTAAGATTTTTCCTCGTGGGATCGACACTCGTACTTTATTCAATATATTACTTGAGCGACACGTTGTGGGGGTTAAAAATCTACTATCAAATATATTATTCTATATTGGGCTTCAGTTCGACCAAAACCTAATATCCTCTTAGCAGATCGGTTTATGGGATCAGTCCTGGGCCCAGTTTGATCTCAACAAGTCGGCCCAAGTCTAACTACATTCCAGCTCGACCACGTCCACCTGGCCATAAGGGTCGGTCACAGTCAAAGAGATGACCTCGCCGTGAAGACCGGATCTAGGACGATTTCAACCCCGACGATGTGAAACGGATCAAGCAACACGTGTCTTCAACAAAAGAGTCCCGCCTCGTCTATAAATAGAGGATCAGATGTCGATTTGCACACACGAGCTTAGAATTTATTTCGGAATTATTATTATAATATCGTTGCTTTCAGTGTCGAGTTCGCATGCGAGACTTCGTCACTTCGTCGTATTGTAATTCAATTTCGCGTTCAATAAAGTTTATTTTTTATTTTCCTCCCATTATTGCTTTTCATTTTTATATTGTTTCTTGTACGATGTCTTCTGAAACCTTTGCAAAATAAATATCAAATACTAGCACTTTATTATTTGTGATTGTTGATCGATCCAAAAATCGACATCAACACACGTGAACTTGCGTTCATAAAAATTGCAGTGGTGCTCTACTTCTATTAATGAATCAAATGAAGCTCATTATTTTCAGGAAAATATATATTATTGTTACATCAAAGCTTTGATGTTTATGGTCATATGTGTAATATATATAGATGTGGCCAAAAAACAATACTAATTATTAAACGAATTATTAGTTATTTATCAACAAGATTAAAAAAAATCCAACTTTTGTTAAATATACCTTTTTATGGCCAGAAATTTATTTAAAAATAAATGACATTGCTGCCATTTGTACTTTGGCAACTGTGTTACTTCGATCATTGAACTCTGAAATCTGATTGAGTGGTGTTTGAAATTTAATTTTTTTTTGTCTTTCCGTCTAAATTTTCCAATCCATAAATTAAATTTCACATGTTCGTGTCACGTGCCTCTTAATTAAAGATAAAATTTGTAATTTTACAAAATAAATTAAAAAAATCATAAAAGTAAAATAAATAGAGAAGCCCCGGTTTATTCGAACACACTCTCTTCTTCATTTTCGCAAAAAAGAAACCAGATCTTGCGAGCTTGTGCAATGGAGACTTCGGCGTAGTTCTCAACCAGGTCTACGACAATGGCACCAAGATCGCCGGCGAGATGCTTGCACGCGTATGGGAGCCCTTCGCCGAATCCCTCGCCACCGCTCCACGCAAAGTGTCCGTCGGCGATCGAACAGAGCAAACACTGCGACCCCACATGCTCTTAGAACTAGAAACCTTAAAGAGACACCTCGCCTCTGGTTGTAGACTTCTCGCTTGACCTTGTCGGACAACAAGCACCAAGCCTCGGCGACCTACTTGAACGCTCCCTCGGCGCCGCTGGCCTTGTTCTTGTCCGGATGAAGAGCGAGGGCCAATTTCCAGTACAGCTTTCGGATCGTCTCATCGTCGTCCAACTTGTTTGCACCATGAACGACGTACCAATCCGACTCGCCGCTTGTCTTATTATCCGCCGAGATGTACACTTCAAGCGTGGTTAACATCTGAGATAAACAATCTAGCCCCCGGACCAGATTTTGAGCCTTCAACGCAAATTTCTTCTCAGCGATATCGTTTTTCCTAACCTCCTCGTCTTTATTGCACTCCATTGATCTTAAGACTGCAATAAAGATATGCTGAGCAGGGAAACAAATGTATCAGATTATCGAACCCAAGGCTCTTAGCTTAAGCTTGCTGAGGAAAAGTTGTCATCTCCGAATCCAAAGTACCTGAACCAGATAAAAAATACAGAGATTATAAACAACATCCACGATGAACCATAAAATAAATTAAAATCATTCCATTAAATTATAGCATCATAGAGCAAAGCAGAGGAAAGGAGACACTCGAAGAAAAAATCAATATCAACGAAGAAATCGGAGCTTAATTATCCCAAAAAAAAAATCTATGGCGCGCATAGGCTTCGATTTTTTTATTGCTTATATGTTGGAGCTGATTGTTGTTGCTGTTAGTTCAGGCCGATTAGTATTGCTCACGTCTGTTGATCGTTGTTATTATTTAATTATTTTTTATATTGTATTATTCTTGAATAAAACAAAAGCATATAAAATTTGTGTGACGGTAAGTTTTAAAAAGGAAATTGGATTAAAAAATAGGTGCATAAGACAATGGCATTTTCATCTCTTTTTAGTAAGGAAATATGGTATGAAATAGCCAATTCAAATTATGACTTTTGCAAAATAGCCATAGTTTCATTAGGTATAGCAAAATAGCCAATTGAGAGTACTACGACTTTTAATCCTGCCTCGATTAATTTTAATCCAGCCGTCATAAACCTTACATTCTGTCTTTATAGTTCGTTGGGATTAAATTTAATCTAACCTAGATTAATCTTACTTTGGCTAGTTTGCTTATAGTTGACAAACTATGACTATTTTGCAAAAGCTTAAGTTTTATTTGGCTATATAGCCGCTTGACTCTTTTAGTAATCTCAAGCTGAATACATGCCCATTTAACAAATTTTTTACCAAAAAAAAAAAAAAAAAAAAATAGACGGAATGACCAAAAAATAAAAATAAAAGTTCAAACACCACTCAATCAGATTTTAGAGTTTAGGGACCAAGGTGACACAATTGCCATAGTACAAGTAAAGTTGACCATACTCGATCTCGCGGGACCCCATGTCCCGTATTATTGGTATCACGTGGGAAATGGAAAAAAACTGTACGATAAAATATGGTACCGAGACTTTTGTCCCGGAATCATCCGAAAATGAGATGGAACTGAGATCCCCATTTAGTATCATATTTTTTAAGTTGTATTCTTTTTACTTGCTATGTAAGTTACATGAGATGGATAAATTAGTGCTTGTTGAAAAGTGAATGACTGATAAATTAATACAAAAAAACATTCAAAGTAAAGTGAATGACTGTATATAAAAATTACTTTTATTAATTAAAAATACAAAATGAAGGGTGTAGATAATTAAAAACATTTAAATGAAAAATAAAAGAGTAAACAACTAATTAAAAAATTCAATGAAAAATTCTTCTTCGTCGGGATCGATTATGTAATAAGCGTTTAAGTTAATTGAATTGTCATCTCTTGCAATCGACGTTCACCAAGATCTCAATCTTTTGCAGACATCAAGATCTCCACTATTTTAGATGATAATGTCATTCTTCGATTGTTGAAAATTCGGTCAACAAAATTAAAAGCGGATTCAGACGGGACTGTTGAGACTACGATAGAGAAAACATCACGAGCCATGCGAGATAGGATTGGATAGGTATGCTGCTATTTTTTTACCACTTCAAGATATCCAAGTCTTCTTCAGGATCGAAATTAGTGCTTACGTAATACTCGGCTACCTCCATTGGTAAATAGGCTAGCGTCTCTGGAGAACAAATGTCGGTGTTCAGCCTCTTTTTAAGCCACGACCATTGAGTCTTATTTTTTGAAGTTTTGATTCCCGAACGGTTCCAACAACATTTTTTTTTGGAAATATAATGCATTTACCATTTAAGATGAATCAATATGTAGGTTGTTAATGTATAAAGTGTATATAGTCAATGTTAATGGTCTATTTATGACTAGTGATGATTATAAACTGGTAGTAACAATGTTAACGGCTCTTTGTTTTTAATTGTTTTAAACCGATATTATAGCCGTTGCAATACTCATCCAAGATTAAAGTAAACAAAAAAAGCATACGGGAACTATGAGAATTTCGGAACCATGAAATATAGTACCGCGAATTTCCGGTACCGTAAAAAATGGTTCCGAGATTTCCCAGTACCATTTTTTTACAGCTTCGAGAGTTCCATTCGCACAAAATATGGGACGAGACCAAAGGATCTCATTTCTCGGGTTCTACATAATCAGCTTTAAGTATAGGGGTCAAAAGTGTCATTTATTCTTTATTTAATAGTTTTGTGGAGAGAAATTGCTTTCAGTAAGAATTCCATGTTCTTGTACTGCCTTGGCTGACTCTCTTAGCCATTTGGCCCTTAGGATACTGTTCTTGGGTATTGTCTCTTACGAGAATCTTCTTACCGGTGTAGCCTCTGGTCTTTTCACCTTAATGCATTAAAGTCCAGCCTTTCAAGGGAGAAAAAAGTACTTGACATAATAAATTTTTACCTTATATATTTGTTACAAAAGTAACAAAGTAAAAAAGGGAAGAAAAAATAATAGAAGGAAAACACACATCAATCCTGTAATTAAACGGAATTGCTTGCCAAATATTTGGAGGAGATTGGATAAAAAAAAAAGAGCTAATCTAGGAGGTGTGGAAAAATTTAGATCAAAGTCAAAATGTGAAAAAGACTAATATTTATGTCTCAAGCTTTGAGCAATTGGTCTGGTCAAGTAGGAATGGAGAGAGAGAGAGAGAGAGAGAGAGAGAGAGAGAGAGAGAGACCATGTTTGAAGCTTTTATTGCGGATTTTCTATGGAAAATAATAATAAAAAAGAAGAAGAAGCTCAAGCTCTTTGTTACGAACTGGTGTGGACTTTGGTCAAGTGGGAAAAGAGAGAGAGAGAGAGAGAGAGAGAGAGAGAGAGAGAGAGAGTATTTTTAAAAAGTAATGGTTCAAAGGTTTTCAAAATATTGCATGTTTTCCTATCTGTCATATTTCTTAGAAGTATTATTGACAAAAAAAAATCAGGTAAATACAAGTTGAAGTTAAGTTTTGATAAAAGAAATTAAAAAAAGATATAGAGAAATAGAAAGTTAGAAAAGTTTCGTATATTTATATTTGCCAAAAGAAAAAGAGGAAACAAATTTCCTCCAGAAGGAAAGCTAATTTTCGGCCATGGCAAGAGAAGGAAGAAAAGAGGAAACAAATCCAAGGCCTTCTAGAAGGCATTATGGGCGTGTGACTCTTAGGGAAAAAGGGCAATATTTGCTCATGAATATGTGATATTCTATAGAAGAGGAAACTACCTTGTTGAAGGTAAAACCTCTCATATAAATAGAGCCCTCATTCCTCTCATTCTATTAATTCCAAAATTTTAGAGATTGAGAGCTTCTCTCTCTAGCTTGGCCGCCCCTCTCCCCTTCTCTCTCTAAGTTCTTTCGTTTTTGTTTTGGCACCTAGGTCCACATTTGACCTAGTGTTTTTAGCTCTTCGACTTTGAGACTTGTTCTCGAGTCGTCGTGTTTAAAAGTGCCCACACACTAATTCCTTTCTTTCTCGAGTGATTTTAGTGATAGAAACTTTCGTAGTTGCTTGAGTTCCCGAGGAAAGAAGAGAGACGTGTTGCGAGGGGAGATGAACGTTTCAACCTTCCGAAGGCTTCTCAACGTTCAAGCTTCTCAAAGGATAGTAAATATATAATGCTCATTAATATTTTAATTTATATGTACTTGCTCTTTGTCTAGGTTAGTAAAATCGTTTTACTTGTTTTAAAGAAAATTTTTAAATTCCGCCGCTTGCTCGAAGCGTTAAACTTTTTCTTAACCCTAGATCAATTCAAACAAATGGTATCAGAGCTATGGTCAAAGATATGCATGTACATGTAATTAAAATTGTGAGCTTGAAAATCGTTTTCGAAAGTTTACTAATTTTGTGACAAGTTAGAATTGTTTTCCTAGATTTTTTTTTTAAATTATTGCTCTTGCCTTAAATTAAAAATCTTGTTGATTTTCTATGAGTTTGGGACGTCATTAAAACACATTAGAATCAGTTCTAAAAGTTTTTAATTTTTTATATTGAAAAACGTGTTTTTAATTTTGAGAAAATTTCGAGTAAATTTTGTGACTAGTTATCTTGTCTTACTAGTTTCTTTTATTTACTTGATTCGTTTTATGCTTGTTGTTATTTATTTTATACCATGTTACTACCATGTTAATAAAACACAAATATAATCTTGAACAACTTCCTAAAACGTTCCGTTACACTCGATTCTTTTTTTGCACTCAAAGTCCGAACTTTAATTATTTCCAGTTTTCTTCGAGCTCGAGAAAACCTGCAGTAAAAGTGGCATAACTCTCAGCTCAGAATTAGAAATTTATTGATTCTTAAATCAAATGAAATGTATATTTGTCCTCTTTCCAATGCAATTTGTTTTAGGTCAAAAGGACATCGGAGCCACCAGTTATGGTGATTTTACTCTGAGGTGTGCGGCTGTTCCGAAAGTCCAGTTTTTTAGAATTCCGGATTTTCAGCCCCACTACCATGAGTTATAGAACTCTAATGAGAAAATTTTCTTGAGAAAGATTGTTTTTTATAAGATTATAAACATGATGTGAAAGATTAAGATATTTTTATTTTTGAAGTTTAATTGAAATTGTTTTTTTTTTCAAAACTAGTTTGAATTTTGAAAAACCGTTTTCGTTTTCAAACTTGAAAATATTTTGTCATCCAAATCAAATAAGTTTTCAAAACTATATATATATATCACATATGTTCAAAATCTATATGCTCTTGAAAATTTGAGTGGGAGGTCTCCTTGTAGACAAGCCGAAAAATAAAGATGTGCAATCTCAAACTTTCAAGTGTTCGAGTGAGTTGAAGTTCACGCTTCCCCCATGCACTTTCCCCAATAGAAAATAGGAAAAATCCGAGTATGTACCTTGTTCCTTTATGCACTAACACAACTCTTAACATGAAGATCTAGGATTCCTTTCTAGTAGTCCACTCTATCGCTCGATAACTAGGAAATTTGTTTCCGAACTTATAAAGACGATGTGCCAACTCCAAAAACTAAGTGGGAGGGTTATACTTGTTTTTTGTAACCCACGATCCCCAACACTAATTAAATAAACAATTAACGTGAGACTAAGAGTCACTCTTATGGCCCTCTCTTCAATGGGAGTATTCTACGGCGTTTTTGCTTCGATCATTGCTCAATGAGCTACGTCCGAGAGTGAGACGATGAAGACAAGGCCTCCTCTTGGGGGATTGTTTTTTCAAAGTTGATCTTTTGGACTAAGTGGTTGGTTGCACACTTAGGCTCAATCCCTAGTAATCATCCATTGAGGCTCTGTGAAATGATATGAGTGATCAAACCAATTTAAAAGGTGGCTAGTCAAAATTGGTGTATTGACATCTTGGCTAAGAATTAATGATGTGTCATTTACTTATAAATGGAGATTTTTTGTAGCCTTCTCTTGAGGGAGTAAATTATCGTTTGGTTTATAACACCTTTGGATTTTATCAAATGTTAAAAACTTAAACCCTAAACCAAAGACTAATCATAAACTTGTTTCAACTTAATTAGGCAATATGTCTCTCCACCTTCTCTCAATCATCATTTCCTCAAATAAAGTCGAAAGCGAGAACTGCGTAGATTGGAAACGTAACCTCGACATAATACTTACTGTTAACAAGCATAAATAGGTACTCACCACCCCATGTCCTCCTCTGACGAATGATGATTCGACTCAAGAGGAAAAAGACGCCTTAGCGGGCTGGCTTCCATCCAATGAGATTGCGAGATGCTATATCTTGGCATCAATGAACAATGTTTTGCAACAACAACATCGTGACATCGAGACTGTCGCCGAAATGCTCTACAATCTCCTCGAGATGTTTGGAAGGCAAAGGCGTCAAGCAAGGCAACAAGCAGTCCAACAAGTTATGAACTGTCGCATGAAGGCTTGGATTCCTGTCAGGGACCATATGATGCTGATCATTAGTTACCTGAATGAGATGGAAATCCTAGGATCTGAGATTGACCAGTAGACCAAAATAGATATGATCTTGGAAACTCTCCCTGAATCTTTTGATACCTTCAAGCTGAACTACTCCATGAACAAGCTAGCGTACACTGTTACCAAGCTAATAAAAGAGCTTCACACCGCTGAGGGTCTCACTAAGGGAAAGAGGGAGGCACATGCTACTGAGCACAAAGCCTCCGCCTCAGGATCTAAGTAGAGACCTCACAAGGCCGAGAAGAAGAACTGTCCTGCCTATCTCAAAGCAAAGGAACATAGTATTGTACTAATTACCGAAGCATGCTTAGTAGCTGATAATGTATCAACGTGGATTCTTGACTCCACTGCTACAAACCAAATTTGTTGTTCCTTGACTGGTTTCAAGAAAACCAAAAGCTTAGAGGAAGGCGACTTCTGTTTCAAATGGGGTGATAGGAGCCTGGTGTCTGCAAAGGCTGTGGGATCTGTGACGCTGTCTTTCGAAGACCGCACTTTAAACTTGAATAATGTTTATTTCGTTCCTTCCTTTGGAGAGAACTTAATATCCGTTGCTCTTCTTCTTGAAAAAGATTATTGTTTAAAGTTCATCAAGAATGGAATTCGTATTTCGTTTCCGGATAATTCTTTTATCACTGATGCATGTATGAAGAATAGTCTTTTTTTTACATTTATCCCACTCAACCTTCCCTTTTAGACACCGAAATAGATAATGATCTAGTTAGGGAGCCAAAGAGGATCAAACTATCTGAATCCTCCGATCTAATAAAATCAACATATCTCTGGCACTTAAGACTTGGTCATATCAGTCTAGATAGGATTAAGAGACTTGTGAGGGACGGTCCACTGCAAGCCTCTGCAATAGGTTCACTATGTACTTGTGAATATTGCATAGAAGGAAAAATGACTAAGTGACCTTTCTCCGATAAGGGTCGAAGAGCCACTGAGTTGCTGGAACTAGTACATTCTGATGTATGTGGTCCGCTCAATCAACATGCACGTGGAGGATACGAACTTCGCTACCTTTACTGATGATTACTCAAGATACGGTTTTGTATGTTTGCTCAAACACAAATCCGAGACCTTTAACGTATTTAAGGTCTTTAGGGCTTTAGTGGAAAAGCAAACTGGCAAAGTGATCAAAACCCTTCGATCCGATCGAGGTGGTGAGTATATGTCTGGAGAGTTCGATGACTTTCTTAAAGAAGAAGGTATCGCTTCTCAGCTTACCGCACCTGGCACACCTCAACAAAACAGAGTGTCATAGAGAAGAAACCGAACTCTTATGGAGATGGTTAGATCAATGATGAGTTACTCATCACTCCCTCTTTCCTTTTGGGGATATGCCCTCGAAACAGCCACTTACATTCTGAACCAAGTTTCGTCCAAAACGGTTCCTGGTACTCCTCATGAAAGACGGACTGGCCGTAAAGTAAATATTGGCCACATCCGAATTTGGGGTTGCCCTGCACATGTGCTAAGGCAAAAGACTAGCAAGTTGGCTAGTAGGTCAGAATTGTGCCTGTTTGTGGGATATCCAAAGGAAACTAAATGTTTTACTTTCCATAGTCACGAATGCTCGTTTCCTTGAGGAGGACTTCATGAAAGATGTAAAACCTAGAGGCAAAATTGTGCTTGAAGAAAAGTTGGGTGAAGAAGCTTCTACCTCATCTATAAGAACTATTCTTACCCCAACTGAAACACAGCCTAACTCATCAGAATCTCGTCAAGTAGTACTTCGACGTAGTGGGAGGGCTACTCAAAAGACCGACAGGTACATGTCCTATGGAGACTCTCTCGTAGCTGTCTCTGACATGGATGACCCTGTTGTTGGAATTGATCTAGGGTTTAAGAAAAAGTTTAACGCTTCGAGTAAGCGGCGGAAATTTAAAAATTTTCTTTTAACAAGTAAAAATATTTTACTAACCTAGACAAAGAGCGAGTACATGTAAATAAAAACTATTATGAGCATTATAAATTTACTAACCTTTTTAGAAGCTTGAACGTTGATGAGCATTCGGAAGGTTGAAAACGTTCGTCTCCCCTCGCAGCACGTCTCTCTTCTTTCCTCGGCAACACGAGCAACCACGATGGTTTCTATCACAAGAATCACTCGAGAGAAAAAAGAATTAGTGAGTGGGCACTTTTAAACACTACGACTCAAGAACAAGTCTCAAAATCGAAGAGCTAAAAACACTAGGTCAAATGAGGACCTAGGTGCCAAAACAAAAACGAAAGAAAAGTTAGAGAGAAAGAGGGAAGGGGCGGCCAAGCTAGAGAGAGTAGCTCTCAATCTCTAAAACTTGGGATGAATGAAATGTGAAGAATGAGAGCTCTATTTATAGGAGAGGCTTGACCTTCAATAAGGTATTTTCCTCTTCTAAAGAATATCACATATTCATGAGCAAATATTCCCTCCTTCTCCCTTAGAGTCACGCGTCCAATATACCTTCTAGAAGGCTTGGATTTGTTTCCTCTTTTGCTTCCCCTTAGCCTTGGCCGATTTCCCTTATTCCTCTTAAAGGAAATTTGTTACTCCCTCAAGAGAAGGCCGCAAAAAATCTCCATTTATAAGTAAATGACATATCATTAATGCTTAGCCAAGATGTCAACACACCAATTTTGACTAGCCACTTTTTAAATCGGTTTGATCACTCACATCCTTTCGCAGAGCCTCAAGGGAGGATCAGTAGGGATTGAGCCTAAGTGTGCAACCAACACTTAGTCCAAAAGATCAACTTTGAAAAAACAATCCCCCAAGAGGAGGCCTTGTCTTCATCGTCTCACTCTCGGACGTAGCTCATTGAGCAATGATCGAAGTAAAAACTCATCAACACTAACTTTTAGTTGTGTTTCCTTTATTACTTATTATTCGCACAAGTCATTGTCGAATAATGGTAATAATTATTTAGACGCTTTCAAAGCTCTAAATAGTTCTTAAACAATAAAACATATTCAACATAAGAATTTAATGAAGCAATAAAAGCTAATTAAATTCTAACAGAGATATTAACTTAGAAACTATTTATATTTATTTATTGTGCTTCTATATAGCATACGAACGGAAAAAAATGTAACCTTCATATTCTATATCTTTTTCATAAGGACATAAGCATTATTCATGCATATTCAAATATCATAAAAGCAATCAAGGCATTCAATTATAGAAGGAAATATTTAAAGACACAACCATGTGTTCATAAATAATGTAATAAAACATAAAGAAAGAAAGATTCATTTTATCTGGAATAACCATAAAGGATATAGTCCAGAAAACCTCGGTTTATTAAATGAAACATCCCATGTTCAAAAATAAATCCAAAAATGAAAGTAATAAAACTAGTGGGAAATTAGATCTTCAAACGGAGCATGAGCTTCTCTACAATTCGGGCTTGAATCCGACATTGTTTAGCAAGCTCGTCTACACGCGTGTGCTCCATCAGATCTGCTCTGCAACAAGAAAAGAAGTATGCTCATGAATAATTATCCTCAAAAAAATTTTAGGATATCTTTAATCATGAATTTTAAGGTACCATACCAGCATTCTTCTTGTTTTTCTCAAGCTCAGCCAAGTACAAAGGACAATATGCCTCTTCCAATGGCCTTCAGTGTTGCAGTGGTGGCATTTACCAATGCTTTCTCACTTCTTCTCTTTTCCTTTTCCACTTCTCTTGAAGTTCTCCCTTTCCTTCTTAGCGGGACCTTTCCCCTTTGAAGTATTCGGGCGTGCCTTAGATGACTCAGCACCAGAAGTCAACTTCTTCTTGGTTTTAGGCGAAGAACTCTTGTCAGCGTAGAGAGCTGACCCTTTGTTCTTCCCATGTCGAGTGATAGACTCAAAAGTCTGTAGTTCATTCAACAGCTGAGACAGTCCATACGTCAACTTGTTCATGATGTAGTTGGACGTAAATTGTATGAAGTCACTCGAAAGGGAATTCATGATTATTCCCACCTGAGTAACCTCATTCATCTGTGCCCCGTGGAGTTCAGCTTCGGTGAAGTAGTTAGTCATCTTCATGACATGATCCCTCACCGGAGTTCCCGCAGTCATCCTAGTGCTAGTGCACTTACAGGTGAGCTCAATGCGGGCTTGCTCGCTTTGCATCCCAAACATTTGTTGCAACGAGTCAAGGATCTCCACAACGGTCTCCTTCCCTTCCATCTTAGTTCGCAACGCATCAGATATGCTTGCGAGCATGTAGGCCACCGCCTTATTATTGGCAGTAGTCCACTTGTCATAGTCCTCCCTCAAGTTCTTGGAGGCACCATGAGCAGGAAGAGGAAGTCTGTCTTCAGTGAGGATAAAGCGAATGCTTTCACTCACAAGCACAATGTTGAGATTCGACTTCCACTTAGGGAAGTTATCTCCAGTCAGGACGTCTTTCGACAACAGGGCCATAATAGGGTTCGACATGATTACTAAAAACATAAAAGTACATTTACTAGCAATATGAAAAGAAACAACCATCAATATAATTTAGGAAATAAAAACTATAATGCAAACATGCACCGGATAAAATACTAATCAAAAGAACCCAATTTTTATATTCCAAGGTAATTCGACTAATAGCTACAGTCTGTTTCACTCTGGTGACGTAACGAAGTGCACCTAGCGAAAAATGAGAACCATCTCAGATTAGTGAACAATCATAGTACATGCACCTTCATAACTACCAATTTTATAGGAATCTTTGGCCACATGAGCAACCACCGGTTGGTTCATGCATGAGTCAACCCAACATTTCAGTGAAAGAAATCTAGCTCATACGCACTAGCGTAACTAGTACACGCAGAGATCAACCCTCCCACCTATCGTCAGAGACACAACCTTGGTATTGGAATCAGAAAAGCCCTTCCGAATGGAACTGACCACCATGTTTAGAAAACCGCCGGTCACGAGGGGATCTTTCATCCTCACGGTGTTGTGTCAATGTTGGAGACCTTACGACTCATTATACTTTCAGTATTTTAATTTTTCTAGCATTAACTTTAATCTAGGTGATCCACTCGAGTTAACTAAGTCATATTAAAAACTAGAGTGTTTCTAAGCTACCCTTAAAAACAGATGTTTCGATATAGCTTAGTGATTAGGAATTCGTGACATCTAGTCTTGATTATCCTAATAGTATTCCATCACGGAAAAGCTCCCAGTAGAGAAGGTGAGACACTAGGTCTTCTTAAGTACCTCTTAGCTTAGCCTCTTATCGGCTTGGTGACAGAACTCTCCGATCCGTTCAACTCATTCATTAATTAACTATCCTAATCCAATTAGACAATTTTAATGAATGAAAGCCCATGACAACCATTAACATACGATACATGATCTAAGTTATAGCATACAAGCATGGCATAGTAATTAAATAAACAAGCAAGAGCATGCAAGAATGGTTTGATTCGGATTGATCGTTTCCTATTTGATTCTATAAAGTAAATCAAGATGAGCCCAATCATATTGGCCCATGGATTCAATTGGGCCCATTCTTATGCCCCTTAGAAAAATAAATCAATATCAAATTATTTAATTTTTCTAATTTTTTATCGAAAAAATTAATTAAGTAAGGGCCCATTCCAATGTCCCATTTAAAATAAATCGATATCATAATAATTTATTTTGTAATGTTTTAAATAAAAATCATTAGGGCTCAGCCAATACAATTAATTAAATAAAACATTTAAAAACTTAAATTTTATTTTTCGGCAATTTTTTTTAAAGAGTGGGTCCGTGGGCCCACTAGGGTTTCCGGGCTGAGGCCTGGACGAATCCTCTAATCTTGACCTAGGTCAAGATTAGACTTGAGGCTGCACCGGACCGCCGCCGCCACGAGGGCGCGGCCCGGCACGAAGAGGACGGCCGAGACTTGTCACAAAATTTTGTGACAAGTTTTCTTGTGGCGTAGCCGTGGAGGCTTTCTTCGTCCGTCATGCTTCTTCGTTGTGTGTCCGTCTCTCACCGATCGTCGTGATCAAGAACGTCGCACCATCGGATTACAATAATAATAATAATAATAATTACATAAAGCCTATACCCTTTGAATTTCGGGTTTACAAAAAATCCAGAAAAACGAGAATCAAATATTCTACGATCAAACCACGAATCATAATCCACATATCATATATTGAATTGCATGAAATTCACATCCACATATAATTTCATTCAAATCATATTTAAATCAATTACAAGAACGAATCGATTAATTAAACATAACATCTAGCTCTGATACCACTTGTTGGTGAATCAAGCGCGTATCAGACACGAACAATCGTTCTGATACCACTCGTTGGAGATGATTCTACCATATAACCATATTAATGCGGAAAAATAATTAATTACGCTGATCATAAGCTAATTAAATTATGGTTATAATGAACCGATTTGATTCACGAGAGCATATTTATCAAGCAATCGATTCGAGCGAAACATGAATACTTACATTGATTTTCGGTTCAGCTACATAACGCTCCTAAACCAATCGCTAACTCCTTGCGTCGTCTTGATGAAGGACTCGAGGATGACACCTTAGTCTTCCGAAACGTAATCTCCGAGACGAAAAAGAAAGATGAGTGGGCACAGTCTTTATCTCAGTAGATGACGAAAGTAGGTGTTTCGAGATCTCGCTTCTTATTTTACTAAGAATGGAAACGAATTTCTGAGGGAAAGGAGAGGCAGAAGTGCACGGCCAAGGGAGGCTAGAATGCATGAATTTTTTCACAAATTAATTTCTATTTTTTTGCCTTCTCATGAACCCCTATTTATAGTAGTAAAATGAGATATTCATGGAATCTTCCAGAATATTTTATTTCCTTTTATTGTGTTCACACTAGTGGATTAAATCTAGGCCATTGGATCTCAATAAGTGAATCCTACTTTTTCTCTCATCCATCAGATCAATATCCATGGGATATTATTCTCTGTTTAAATAGAGAATATTTTATTTAGTGAGAGAATAAAGGAGAATATATTATTTCCCTTTAAATATATTCTCATATATTCTCCTAAATACTTTTCTTTAAATAAGGAGAGAATAAAAAACAATATCTTATATTATTCTCTCTCATTTATTTAAACAACTAAAGAGAAAATATTGGTAAATATCAATTTGAAATTTTCGAACTTGATGGCACACGGCCAAGGTGAGTTGCGCAATCCCTAGTGCCAAAAAACCTAATTCGACTTTTCCATGTGTGCAAGGCCCAATTGCTTAAAACCCAATTAATCATTTATTTACTTGGTCCAACAATAAACAAATAATTAATAATTGTTTATTTACTTGATCAAACAATAAATAAACAATTCTACCATAAATATTTATTCAATTATGCGAATACCCGTTTTCCAGAATTAATGCTGTCAATCACAATTACAGCAAGTGAGATTAATAATGATAAACATTATTATACGAAAGTTCTTATCCGCCTTTATCAGAGCCGAATCGGAGACTATGGACCTAGTAATAGAAGCTTAAAAAATTCGATGAAAAAGACGAAATAGTCCTTTCTCTTTTTCCATCGATTCGTCTAATATTGGTCAAATACTCCACTTTGTAAGCCAAGACTGAACTCTCCTTTAATACTAGATTATATTTACTCATCGTGACGAGTGTCCACTGTTATAGTCAGTTCGTGATCAAGATCCTCCAGGTTCAACCCGTGTCAAGAGAAGTCAATTTTTCCGTTATACTTCTCTTGATACATATCAGCCCTAAGCATTGTTGCTTCCCCAGCGAAAGATTCTTTCGAACGTTACTTACTTCGAAAGTGCTAGCAATCTATCGGTTCTGAAATCAATCCTTAGGTGAGTGAACATTAACCTTCTTTCAGGAAGACTGGATTCCGTATCTGTAAATCACTTCCCACTCGAATCATGCTCTGAGAGACTCCCAAGACATAAGCTGTGATTAGCATGGATAGCCTTTTAGCGAATGAGTCAAAGAGCTCAGTAACATGACCCAGTGTCCATGATCACTTCAGGATTCAGATCAAGTCTCACTGTGACCATCATAGCGGCCTCGGTTAGTGTGTCGTAACGGTCGTTAAACGACACATCTACAACCAAGACCTGTCCAAGTCGTACACTTACCACAAGTGTAGAATGCTCCCACATAGTGATCAGCCTTCACCTATGTGTTTCACATATATGACTTTAGATATATTTTTCCAGGCGTATATCAGTCGTCGACCTCGTTTTAGCTCACCGCCCAAACTCAGGTGCCCAGCACGTGACTCAGTTTAATACGGAGGCTATGGAAGATAGTTGTTATTGATTCTAATTGTTTAGAACTCAACCCACTAATCATATAATGCTAATAGAGTAATCTTATTATCGAATTTAGTAATCATTTATTCATTATCTTCAAGTGGGCAATATTCCCAACAAATAGTCCTTTGACCCTTAGATTGCGAATATATCGTTTTAAGCAAACTACGAAGAGTTTGTTCATGCAAATCTACATTTGTCTCTTCGCAAGTTGTTAAGTTTGTTTATGGACTAAAGACTAAGGTTTTATCATAAAGCTTCAAACAGACAAGGAAGAATGAATGAACGTTTCAACTTTTTATTAATGAATAAGCAATTACAAGCAAGAGTCTTCGTGAGACTTTATTACATCAAATGTATAAACTAAAGACTACAACTCTTCTTGTGGGCACCATTGACAACAATCTAAAAATTGAGGTTTAGAGAAAACGAGACAGATCTGAGCGCTGTTAAAATAAATACTAACAAAAATACTTCCGGTGACAGAAAACTCCTAATTATTTTTTTATATATAACAATAACTAATGTATGTGTCTTGTATAAAAATTTCATGCCAAAATAAGATTTGGAGACACTACCTGTATGGTGTTCGGTGTGAGATATCTACCGATCATAAGAGCTTAAAGTATATTTTCACTCAAAAGGAGTTGAACATGAGGCAAAGAAAGTGGCTAGAATTGGTTAAGGATTACGACTGTGGTATCCATTACCACCCCGGAAAGGTAAACGTGGTAGCAGATGCCTTAAGTAGGAAGTATGAGGCTAGGCTATCGATGATGCAAGCATTATCTCCTCAACTCATTGATGAAATCAACAAGTTGGGAGTTGAAATTGTCACACAAGGGTTAGCCAATATGACCTTACAGTCAGATCTTTTTGAGAGGATCAAGGAAGCGCAAATATGTGATCCGGAGATGTCAAAGTTGAAAGACGATGCGTTGGAAAGCCAAGAGTCAAAATTTTCCATTTCGTAGAATGATGTACTTTTTTCGATGGAAGGATTTGTGTACCCAATGAAGATGAGTTACGAAGGCAAATTCTTACCGAAGCACATGAGACACCGTATTCAGTCCACCCAGGTTCCACGAAGATGTATCAAGACCTCCGAAAACACTTTTGGTGGAACGGAAGGAAGGGCGACGTTGCAAAGTTTGTCAGTAAATGTCTTACCTGCCAGAAAGTGAAAGCCGAACATCAACGACCAACTGGAGAATTATAGCCAATCAAAGTTCCTGAATGGAAGTGGGAACAAATCATAATGGATTTTGTGGTTGGATTACCTAAGACGATTGAGGGTTATGATGCTATCTAGGTAGTGGTGGACCGTTTGACCAAATCTGCAAGGTTCATCCCGATGAAAGTCACGTACTCCGTGGAGAAGTTAGCTGAGCTATACGTTAATAACGTGGTGAGACTACATGGTGTTCCTCTGTCCATCATCTCAGATCGTGACGGTCGTTTCACTTCTAACTTCTGGAGGTGTGTGCAAAAGTCGCTGGGATCGCAACTAAAGTTTAGCACCGCTTTTCACCCCCAAATGGATGGCCAATCCGAGAGCACGATTCAGACCCTAGAGGATATGCTAATGGCACGTGTCATGGATTTTGGTAGGAGTTGGAGTAAGAGGCTGCCACTTATTGAATTCTCATACAACAACAACTACCAAGCCTCAATCGGCGCTGCACGGTATGAAGCTCTCTATGGGAGAAAGTGCCGATCTCCAATTCACTGGTTTGAAGCGGGAGAAAATAATCTCGAGAAAACAGATTTTATTCGAGACACAACAGAAGCTATCAAGAAAATTCGTGATCGAATGGGAACTGCCCAAAGTCGACAGAAAAGTTACGCCGATAAGAGAAGGCGGCCACTGGAATTTCAAGTAGGAGATTTGGTGTTCTTGAAGGTAGCACCTCTCAAGGGTGTGATGAGGTTCGGCAAGAAGGGAAAGTTGAGCCCGAGGTACATTGGTCCTTTCGAGATCATAGAAAGAATCAGAAAGATAGCCTACCGTCTAGCCCTGAATCCCGAGTTAGCATTGGTGCACAATGTGTTTCATGTCTCGATGCTCAAGTAGTACCTAGCTGACCCAGCGCACGACAGAATCCAAGAGGCCATCGAAGTTCACGAAGACTTGACGTATAAAGAGAAACCTGTCCAGATTCTCGATCGCGAAGAGAAAGTTTTGAGGAACAAATTGATCCCTTTGGTAAAAGTGCTATAGCGGAATCACAAGATAGAAGAAGCTACTTGGGAACATGAAGAAGACATGAAAACACGATATCCCGATCTTTTTAGAGATTTTTAGTATGTCCAAGTAAGAATTCTTATGTTTTTCTCGACTTTTGTTAATTTTCGGGACGAAAATTCTAATAAGTAGGGGAGATTGTGAAATCCCAATTCTTTTTTAGATTAATTAAAAGGTTAAAATATTTGTGTTCGAGTGACGTTTTTTTTTTTTTAGTAAAGTAGTATTGAATGATTATATTTTTATGTGATAGTTTTTGAAGTTTTTCTTTTATGTATGTTTTAGGGTTTTTTTTTTTTGGAAATTAATATACTCTTTAGATTACAAAATATGGATATAATATATATAAGTTATATATCATAAATAAATAAGTTATGTGTGTATATATGCATACTTTACATATATTAATATATATATATATATATATATATATATATATATATAAATTAAAGTTAACGTGTATGATATAAAATAGTATATATATATACACATATTACTTTACGTTATATATTAATATATATATATATATATATATATATATATATAAATTAAAGTTAACGTGTATGATATAAAATAGTATATATATATATACACATATTACTTTACGTTATATACTTAAGTTATTATACGTTAGTTTTATATAATATATATATATATATATATATATATATATATATATATATATATAAGTTACTTATATATAATAATAAGTAAAGTTATTTAGTACATGTAGCAGTTACATTTTATATATATATATAATATAATATACATCAGCGTGTTTAATAATAGTAATAATTATTATTAATAAATTAAGAACATGAATAGGATTAGAGTTTGGGCTTTTAGGGTTTTAGGGTTTGAGCTTTTAAGGTTTAATTAAGTCATATTTAAACATCCCCTCCTCTTCTTTTAACGCTTCTTCTCTGCTCTCCCTCCCCCATCTCTCTCTTTGTTTGGAAATTCGTAGCTCTCATTAGATATGCTTTCTTTTCTATCTGGTTCGGATTCCTTGAAAACGGTTTCTTAAAACGCTTGCCCTGGTTTCAAAAAGTATGTTTTTACGTTGATTCTTTTTTGAAAAGTTAGCTTTATGTTTCTTCTATCTAAATCTTTAATCGAAAAATATTTTAATGAAATACAGAATATTTTCCAATTATTTTCAAATCAGTGCACAAACCTGAGACCTATTCCCAATTTTCAGACTTTAAACGTTTACTGTGGATTCAACAAATTTGATTTTGCGTTGATTCTTTTTGGAAACGTTAGGTTTACATGTCTTCTATCTAAACTTTTAATGACAAATATTTTTATCAAATACATAATATTTTTTGATTATTTTAAAAACGGTGCGCAGACAGTTTTTGATAAAAAATTTAAAGTTAGATTTTAGCACTTCTTTTATTTTTAATAAATAGTTAAAAATTATTTTGGCAGTGGTGCCTTTACAAAACGTGATTAAAATTATGTTTTATATGTATTGGAATTTTTACAGAAGTTTTCTCAGAGTTTTAATTTTTCACCGAAACCCTAATAGCCAAGGGTATTTTGGTAATTTCACTTTGAAAGTCGTTTTTGAAAATTTCCAGAACCTGAGTTGTCTTTAGAACTTCTTCAACAGTAACTTAATAACCTTTTTTCCATCTATTAGGTTCCGAGCCGCGTAGCTTTTCCGACCCGTCTAGTTTTCCTGAACCGTCCTCGACCAACGTTCGCAGATTCCGAAACGAATGTGAGAATAATCTCACTGGAACATGGATTAGTTAAAAATATACTAAGTATTATGTGATATGAAGTATTTATGTATTGTGTGAATTTGTGTGTGTGTCCTTGTTCGAATGTGCTTGGTATGATATGATATGACGATATGTGAGTTTATGTTATTATCTTATGCTGTGTATTAGAATATCTATAACACGTCTTATCTTTCTAGCTATGTTATCATGTATGTTTTTATCTTATGTCGCTCATGCTTTTAACGTAATAAACACGATTAATAAGTAAGCAAGAGAGTCATACCGCCTCGAACTACGGAGGTAACTAGAGAGATTTCTCGAGCCGAACTACAGGCTCACATAGAGAGTTCCTCATATGTTTATGTATGTGACGGGGCATTCTATGGGAGGTCGCAGTGTTGGAATTGATCTAGGGTTTAAGAAAAAGTTTAACGCTTCGTTAAGCGGCGAAATTTTAAAAATTTTCTTTTTCAAGTAAAACAGTTTTTACTAACCTAGACAAAGTGCAAGCACATGTAAATAAAACTAATATGAGCATAATAAATTTACTAACCTCTTTAGAAGCTTGAACGTTGAAAACGTTCGTCTCCCTCGCAGCACGTCTCTCTTTCTTTCCTTGGCAACTCGAGCAACCACGAAAGTTTCTATCACTAAATCACTCGAAATAAAAGGAATTAGTGTGTGGGAACTTTTAAACACTACGACTTAAGAACGAGTCTTGAAGTCGCAGAGCTAAACTCTAAGTCAAATGAGGACCTAGGTGCCAAAACAATAAAACGAAATTGACTAGAGAGAGAGAGGAGAGGGGTCGGCCACAAGGTCTGGAGAGAAAGGCTCTCAATCTCTAACTTATGTGGAATGAGAAAAATGAGAAGAATGAGGCTCCTATTTATAGGAGAGGTCTCACCTTCAATAAGGTAGTTTCCTCTTCTATAGAATATCACATATTCATGAGCCAATTTCCTCTTTTCCTCTATGAGATACTCGGCCAAGGCAGCCTTCTAGAAGGCTTGGATTTGTTTCCTTTTTTGTTCCCTTGCCTTGCCTTGACTCTACTTGGGCGAATACCTCATTTCCTCTTAGGGGAAATTTGTTTCCTCTTTTCTTTTGGCAAGTATCTTGATACATTTATGCACAAAATATTCTCTCTTTCTCTTGGGTATTTGGGCGCCTATTTCAATCTAGAAGGGGCTTCTAGAAGCTCCTTCATTTGTTCATGACAACATGAAAAAGGCCCATTAAGAATTTTCAATAAAATTCTTATGAAATGAAATTAATCCACAAGGCCCAACAAGACTAATATTGGCCGAGTGTAACATGTCATTAAATGACCTTGTCAAAAAATTTATTGACATTCATTTCATCCTATGTCTCAAAAGACAAAAATACCCTTTTGACAATTTTCGTTCTTGTTTTGACTTAGCTTCTAGTTTAACTATTCCTACTCGATGTGATTTGTGACAGTGACCTCATGGATCAAAATGAACAAATCTTGAGCTAAATACTTGGACTCAAAAGTTCACAAACCTTTTCCAAGTTTAGCTTAATGTCAACTGACTCCACTAAAGAGTTGACACTGAAAATCTCTCGGTTCAAATGAATTTATTTTCTACTCAAGAATTCAACCTAATTGTAATGAGTGGATCCACATAATATTATCAGTGTTTACCCTTCATGAATATCATCATCTAGTCGGGATTTACAAAATTACCATTTTACCCTTCTAGCTGTTATTTCCTCAACTCCTTTGTCGCTTGTGAATAAGTTAGAAACAATGTATTGAGGAGGAGCTAACAAGTCACATTGTTTCATCCAAAGGAGTCAAGACTCAATTTGGACACTGACCAGTTCATTTATTCACACTCCAAGGAACAAAGCATGAGGTGATATACATTGCATTTCAGCAATCTTGTACATGAATTCCATATCTATGAGAACTTCACAAAGTTACTCATGAAATTCTCACCACTTAGTACTTCACCAATAGGCCTTGTTCGGAATCACATAGCGAGTCCGAACTCTGACTTTCTCAAATGAGAATACGTAAGGTGTGAAATGGCATGTCTCATTTCAGGATTAAGGCAAGCACGATGCAATTCATACGTAGTGACTTCGAGACATAAGAGGTTAAATGGTTTGTTCTTATCTTGTCTCTAGAAGCGCACTGGTCAATTCAGTACCTTCGGAAGATACCTAGAAGAACTATAGAGTCTCCAACTCTCAATGCCCCATAACCAGACATCATAGATTCTCCTAATAATCGTACTGAGGTCAATAGTCCTTTGACCCTTAGATTGCGAATATATTGTTTTAAGCAAACTACGAAGAGTTTGTTCATGCAAATCTACATTTGTCTCTTCGTAAGTTGTTCAGTTTGTTTATGGACTAAAGACTAAGGTTTTATCATAAAGTTTCAGACAAGGAAGATTGAATGAACGTTTCAACTTTTTATTAATGAATAAGCAATTACAAGCAAGAGTCTTCATGAGACTTTATTACATCAAATGTACAATATAAAGATTACAACTCTTCTTGTGGGCACCATTGACAACACGCAGCCCCATGGTTCGTTACCAAAGTGTACACTGAAATCGGTACGGCTGCTCTTGGGGACCCCCGAACTAAAATACGATAAAGACTTTTAATAGGGTATCTCATGTCACGATTAAATTTTAAAGTACTAATAACCGGTTCATACATTTTATTTTATTGCTTACGTTTTGTGAGTTATAGTTATTCTCGCTTAGCGTTAGCTCACTCTATGTATATACGTCCGTGTTGTAGGTAAACAACATATGAACAAGTGAGGAGGGTGGATCAGCGGCGGCGATAGCGAGAGGGTTGGGTTATGGTTGCCGTTTTCGAAAATAAAAGACTTCCGCTTTGCTTTCAGTTTTTCAATAATCCAAACCCAAGGTTTTATTTTTCATGGTTTAAGTTAAGTTTTTCAATTCCGTTAAAGGTTACGACTTTATTTATGGTATTTATTTTACAATGGTATTTTTTGGGTTTTAATTTTCGATTATGCAACTTCGACTTTTTGGTTGTTTTCGTTCATCAAGTTTAAATGAAAATTTATTTTTAGGTCATGAGTTTACAAACTTTATATTTATATTATGCTTAAAAAAATTTATCTTTAATTTTCTTAAGTTTTAAAAAAGTAAGATAAGTAAGACGGTTCGAAAAGTCGGGTCATCATAGCGCGTGTCTAGTGACTGGCGAGGTTAGGTGCAGACTTGATCCCCCGGCGAGTGTGGCACCTTAGTGCGCTGGTCGCGTTTTCGGGTTGAGTCTCTTAGGTCGAGTCTTGTGCCCTTGTGGGTGTGGTGCCATGGTGTGCGTGTCACATTTGGGGACTCAATTGGCCCATTCTTCTTCTCACGAGTGCGTCGTGGAGCAAATTTTGGTGCGCCGTTAGGGGCGACTTCAGCACGTCGTTAGGGACGGCTTTCTTGTTGCTCGTGGGAGAGCATGTAGATTATCATTGAGGCTTGTGAGTCTACTGTTGATTGGTGACTCCAGAAGTTGTGCATGTTTTATACGAGGACTTGTAAGTCAACTCATTGGCTTGTGACTCAACTCGAGGAGTAAACTCAACTCGGGGAGTCATGCGTATTCAACACGAGGACTTGTGGGTCGACTCGTGAGTTTGGGATTCGACTTGAGGAGTAAACTTAACTCGAGGAGTTTCGCGTAAAGTTGAGGTGAGGACTTGTCAATTGGATCGCATATCGAGAATCGACTTAGGGAGTGAACTCAGCTCGAGGATTTATGCTTAGAGTCGACATAAGGACTTGTCAACCATTTCATGGACTCGGGACTCGACTCAAGGAGTGAGCTCAACTCGAGGAGTTACGTGTAGAGTCGACACGAGGACTTGTTAGCCAACTCGTGGACTAGGGACTCGACTCGTGGACTCAGGACTCAACTTGAGGAGTGAACTCAACTCGAGGAGTTGTGCGTAGAGTCTACACGAGGAATAGTCAGTCGACTCGTGGATCGAGACTGGACTCGAGGAGCGAACTCAACTTGAGGAGTTGTGCGTGAAATCGACACGAGGACTAGTCAGTCGACTAGTAGATCGGGACACGACTCAAGGAGCGAACTCAATTCGAGGAGTTGTTCGCGAAGTCGACACGAGGACTAGTCAGTCGACTAGTAGATCGGGACACGACTCGAGGAGCGAACTCAACTCGAGGAGTTGTGCGCGAAGTCGACACGAGGAATAGTCAGTCGACTCATGGATCGAGACTCGACTCAAGGAGCAAACTCAGCTCGAAGAGTTGTGCACAAAGTCGACTCGTGGATCGGGACTCGACTCGAGGAGCGAACTCAACTCGAGGAGTTGTGCGCGAAGTCGACATGAGGACTAGTCAGTCGACTCGTGGATCGAGACTCGACTCAAGGAGCGAATCAACTCGAGGAGTTGTGCGCGAAGTTGACATGAGGACTAGCCAGTCGACTCGTGGATCAGGACTCGACTCAAGGAGCGAACTCAGCTCGAGGAGTTGTCGCGAAGTCGACACGAGGACTAGTCTGTCGACTCGTGGATCGGGACTTGACTCAAGGAGTGAACTCAACTTGAGGAGTTACGCGTAAAGCCGACGCGAAGACTTGTCAGTCGACTCGCGAATCAAAACTCGACTCGAGGAATTATGCGTAAAGTCTACATGAGGACTGGTCAGCCAACTCGTGTACGGAGATTGTTTCTCTTCGGGCCCTCCGGCCTAACCATCGGCCCCTTGAGACTTTGTTATCCTTTTGTTTTTGAATTTTGATGTTTTTATTGAGTATTGTTCCCTATTAGACCCCCGAGTTTCTTGTGTTTATGAGATGAAGACCAGGAAACTCTCGTGGAGGAGATATACAATACTACGTCACAATGGGTAGAATAACTTTTTATTGTAATGAGAAGGTTGTTACAGCTTGCTTTGGCACTTGGCATTTTTAGGAAAAAGAAAATAACATATTTGAAATAAAATGATCACAGAGTCTAGTTAGTTCAGGCACGAATTTAATGGCAAAAACTGTGTTGGTCGTGGACGCAAATGATGGGAGCTTGTTCTTTAGTCGATGAACCGTGCTCATCGTCTAATGGCTCTCATGCTCGAGGTTTCTGAGCAGTTGCCTGCCGTGGGGGTTGCTATAGCAGTGATGACGTTTTCTTCCCTTTGACGAGTCGGGTGCTCAGCCGGGGTTGTCACCTTGCTAGCGCATGCGAAGAACTCTTTGAGATTCCCGCCTCGAATCAGGGAATCAATTTGCTTCCTAAGCTGGTAGCATTCGATCGTCACGTATTCGTGGTCTTAGTGATATTCGCATTGTTTGCACCTGTCCCGCGTTGCAGGGTCCCTCTTCATTGGAGGTAGAGATCCCAACTTCTCTTTGTGTAAGCTCAGGATCCGGTCGGGTGTCGTGTTGAGAGGCACGAAAGATTGCTTTCGGGTCGGAGAAGAATGGTCATTAGGGACCTGACCATTTCTACGCATTTTCCTTTGCGACTCGGGTCCGACGGCCGGGGCCAAGGGTGTGGCAACACGCTTCTTGTTGGATGCTTGATTAACAACGTTGGGTGGTTGGTGTCCCAAGATGACTTCTCTTGCGATCTCACATCGGGTGTTGAGTTTTTCTCTCAAGTCACTCCCATGAGATTTCCTTCGGGAATTGAGGCGGTCTCTCAAGTCTCCGTTGGTCGTTCCAATCACCCTTGGCAAGGGTATGTCATTCAATCGACGTCCTCGACGGATGCCGCGACCATCGATGTCATCTTCTCTCCAACGGTTTTGGACGCAGATGGTGAGCTTGAAGCGTCCCATTCGGGACCATGAGATTGAGCATCCTTGAGCATTACTCGGTCTTTAACGCCTTGACGTGGTCACTCGAGGATGTTCCCTCGAGGGCGCATGTGTGTGTTCACTCGACGATTGACGTCTTGATGCAGTTGCCTCGGGGTGTCCCCTCGAAGGCGTGCGTACACGTTCACTTTTGTGAATAACGTGGTCGAGGTTGGTCTCGTGGGTTTTTGATCTCACCACGCAGTTGAAGTCTTTCTCGTCAAGGTTGACATGGTCTTCGATGTCGTAGCCGAGAAGGTCGGCGATGAGTGCGCCATTCACCCCTGGCCGCTCAAGGAGTTCAGATAGTCTCGGGGCCGTGTCTTCACGGAGAGCGTCATTGGCGTCGCCGGCTGGTTTATGGACGGTTGGTTCGAGGGTCAAGCTCTCGTTGTCACGAAGCCCTTGATCCCCAATCCGGCGAGCCAAGCTTCCCAAGACATATCTCGAGCTAGTTGCTTGGTCGGCAACGGAGGAGACGAGAAATTGACTCATCTATCGAGAGTTTTGCCGTCGAAGGTAGAAGAAGAGTAGCAGAGGGAATGTGTCGCCAACATGAGGAGATCCCCTCCTTCTAGCGCCAAAATGTTGACGCTCATTTTCGGACAACGATTTAGAAGCCTCAAGCGGTTAGACCCAAGGCCGGACCAAGTGGCCTCGCTTTGGCTTGAGCATGTCGGACTCGATATCTCGAGTCTTCCCTTAGCTGTCAATGGTCCTTGAGTTCGCCGGTGCACCTGAAAAAGATAAGAGAACTGTGAACTAAGAAGGGAAAACAGAGGGGGTGCCTTTGTTTACCTCTCCGACGCTCAACATTAATGGGATTGAGGTGGAGTATAGAGGTTTTAGAGGGTGAGAGGCCAAAGATGAGTGAAACGAGTGACCCGGAGGTTCGACAATGTTTCAGGACACAAAATGGATTACCTGACTCGAGGGATCGAGCCTCGTATTTATAGGTGACCAAGGAATGTTTGGAGGCTTCTTGGCCGTGTGAGGGGCCCAGGGCCGGTCATTGGCCGAGGGAAGGCCCAGGGCCGGCCATTGGCCGAGGGAAGGTCCAGGGCCGACCGTGCGCCAAGGGAAGGCCCAGGGGCGGCCATGCACTGAGGGAAGGTCCAGGGCCAGCCATTGGCCGAGGGAAGGCCTAGGGCCATCCATGCGCCGAGGGAAGGCCCAAGGGCGGCCATGCGCCGAGGGAAGGTCCAGGGCCGGCCATCGGCCGAGGGAAGGCCCAGGTGCGGCCATAAGCCGAGGGAAGGTCCAGGGCCCACCATAAGCCGAGGGAAGGCCCAGGGCCGACCATCGGCCGAGGAAAGGCCCAGGGGCGGCCATGCAACGAGGGAAGGCCCAGGGCCGGCCATTGGCCGTGGGAAGGCCCAGGGGCGGCCATGCGCCGAGGAAAGGCCCAGGGCCATCCATTTGCCAGGGAAGGCCTAGGGGCGGCCATGCGCCGAGGGAGGGTCCAGGGCCGGCCATTGGCCGAGGGAAGGTCCAGGGCCGGCCATTGGCCGAGGGAAGGCCCAGGGCCGTCCATGCGCCGAGGGAAGGTCCAGGGCCGGCCATTGGCCGAGGGGAGGTCCAGGGCCGGCCATCGGCCGAGGGAAGGCCCAGGGGCGGACAATGGCGAGCGAAGGCTGGACGGGCCTTTATCCGCATGGAGTCGACCGGATGTGCGCTGGCCGGCCGGGAGTTGGCTGGACGGGACTTGGTCGATCGGGAGGTGTCATGACGATTTTGCCCTTGTTGGTCCGGACGGGCCAACCTCCACGTGGGTCTCTGGACTGCGACGTGTATCGACCTCTTTGCCCCTGTCGGTCGTCGATGGGCCGACAACAAATTCGTTTTGTAGTTATTTTATTAAAAACAACACACGCTGTTGGATCATGAAAAAAAGTTCTACGTACCGATGGTAAAATATTTTTAGAATAAAAACGGTTTATCGAAAAATCATGAAATTTTAAATATGTATCAATAACACCTAAAATATATTCGTGTATAAAAAAATATTGTCTAAAGGTAAAATTCACAGCTATCTAAAACAAAGACGTTTTCTTTCTGCCCTAAAATTTGATGAAATCAAAGCGTTTTTACCTTTAAAATTCTTTAGAAATAAAAATAATCACTGAAAAGAAAATACCGAAAACGATGTAAGATTAATATTTTCGAAAATACCTTGAGAGTTGTGAAAACGTTGCCGAAAATTGTCCTAAGGCCTTCGAAAAAGGGTGGTGGAAGCTATAGTATGGTGGCTAAGTTTTTCTTTGAGTTTTGAGGGGGAGCAGAAAAAAGGAGAGGAAAAGAATTAATTGGAGAGAAAAGGCTGTAGGGATGAGTGATTGAATTTTTTTTTTGAAAACCCTCAGAAGAGGGAAAAAAAAGCTGGTTGGGATATAAAACTTTCCCAAAAATCCTGATACTCATTATTACCAAATATTCATTTCTCTCAGCCAAAGACAAAAATGACAAACGTTACACATGAGCAAATAATCAGTCTTTATTGTCATGATGTGAATAGAAATCACACAGGTTCATGTCATGAATGCATGATTTGGAATAAAAAAAAAAAGTCAAAACCATTACTATACATATGTAGGTATATACCTGTGTAATACTATTACAACCTATATGTGTACACCATATCACTATATGTGCATACATATGTCAAGCGGCAATTCAAATATACATATATAGTAAGTATACATGAGTCATTTCATAAAATAGGTATATAAAATGGATATAACACATATGCAGTTGTTTAAGGCATTAAAATTATGCAGTTGTTTAAGGCATCAAATTAGTCGATCTAAGCCACATCAAACGTAGCAATTGTAATCTAGCCAACGTTTCGTTTAATTTTCGAATCTAGCCAAATTTGATGACATGTCATATTTATGTAAGATGGTATTTACTATATTAGCCTTGGTTTGGTTTCAAAAATACTAGCCCACGTTTTGAAACTTGGGTTTTGTAGCCGAATTTGTTATATTCGGTTTATATTTCGAATTTGAAAAAAAATTCTATATTTGGCAAAGTTGGTTATTGAGCGTTTTTTTCTTTAATGAACATTATAGCCGTGTAAGCAAATACAGTGTAAATGTTCGTAAATTTTTGTTAATCTCCGTTGCTTTGTTAATTTCTGTTAATTATGGTAAATTTACATATGTGCAGGTAGAGCCGATTTCTTTCTTTTTCTTTAATACGCATTTAATACGGTATTTTTGTTTTCCAAATTTATTTTCTAATTTTGAACGGGATTTTATCATAATTATGTGTATTCATTATCTTGTTTGACTTATTCAATCAAATAAATATTTCCTTTCCCTTTTAATTACATCACCGAATCTCATATTATGAATTCAAAAAGCTAAAATTAAATTGCTGAAATTATAGCCATGTAAACAAATACAGTGTAAATGCTTGTAAATTTTTGTTAATCTCTGCTGATTTGTTAATTTCTGTTAATTATAGTAAATTTTTTGTGCATTTATTGCATTAAATTTTCTCTTTTAATTACATCACCGAATCTCCTATTAAATTAGCTAAATATCCAATTAAATTGCGAAAAAATCTGAAATTAATTGCCTGTATACAATTCAAATCGGTCAAACGTGGGCTAGTGTTTTGATCAAGTATAAGAAAAAGGGTAAATTAGGTATTTTATATCCGTAAATTTCAGTAAATGGCTAAATTGCAAAATTTACCAAACGTTGGTTAGATTCCAAAAACCATGTTTCAAAATGGCTACGTTGCTAGTTTACCCTAAAATAAAATAAAAACATTATTCATACCTAGCATTTAAACAAAGAAAACGCATTTGAAAAAAATTATACCCAAACTCTAATTTTCTAATATATAGATTATATATATATATATATATATATATATATATATATATATCTATATATCTATATATCTATATATCTATATCTATATATCTATATATCTATATATCTATATATCTATATATATATATATCTATATATATATATATATCTATCTATATATATATATATATCTATCTATATATATATATATATATCTATCTATCTATATATATATATATATATATATATATATGGGGTTTCACACACTCAAACACACGGTCTGTTGGCATTGGTGCCTAGAAGAAGAGTAGTAGTCGTTGTTGGAATTGATCTAGGGTTTAAGAAAAAGATTAAACGCTTCGGGAAGCGGCGGAATTTTAAAAAATTTCTTTTCAAGTAAAAACAGTTTTTACTAACCTAGACAAAGAAGCAAGTACATGTAATTAAAAATCAATATGAGCTAAGAGTTTACTAACCTTTCTTGAAGCTTGAACTTTGAAGAAGCTTTTGGAAAGTTTGCAACGCTCGTCTCCCCTTGCAGCACGTCTCTCTTCCTTTCCTCGGCACCTCGAGCAACCACGAAAGTTTCTATCACTAAATCACTCGAAATAAAGGAATTAGTGAGTGGGCACTTTTAAACACTACGACTTAAGAACAAGTCTTGAAGTCGCAGAGCTAAACACTAGGTCGAGTGAGGACCTAGGTGCCAAGACAAGAAAAAATCGAAAATAAACTAGAGAGAGAGAGGATTTTCGGCCACAAGTTCTAGAGAGAGAGTCTCTCAAATCTCTTAAACTTGGATGAAATGAAATGTGAGGAAATGAGGCTCCTATTTATAGGAGAGGTCTCACCTTCAATAAGGTAGTTTCCTCTTCTATAGAATATCACATATTCATGAGCCAATTTCCTCTTTTCCCTATTGAGACACTCGGCCAACAAGGGCTTCTAGAAGCCTTGATTTGTTTCCAATTTTGTTCATGGCTTGCCTTCTCTCTCAACATGGCCGATTCCCTTATGCATGCATATGCAAATTTGTTTCCTCTTTTTCTTTTGGCAAGTATCTAAATACATTTATGCACAAAATAAACTCTCTTTCCTTAGGTATGTTGGGCGCCCAACATGTCTCTAGAAGGAGCTTCTAGAAGCTTCTTCATTTATTCATGAGAACATGAAAAAGGCCCATTAAGAATTTTCAATAAAATTCTTATGAAATGAAATTAATTCACAAGGCCCAATGATCAAGTCATGGCCGAGTGACATTAAGTCATCAAATGAACTTGTCAAAAAATTTATTGACATTCATTTCATCCTATGTCTCAAAAGACAAAAATACCCTTTTGACAATTTTCGTTCTTGTTTTGACTTAGCTTCCAGTTTAACTATTCCTATCGATGTGATTCGTGACAGTGACCTCATGGACCCAAATGAACAAAGCTTGAGCTAAACACTTGGACTCAAAAGTTCACAAACCTTTTCCAAGTTTAGCTTAATGCCAACTGACTCCACTAAAGAGTTGACACTGAAAATCTCTCGGTTCAAATGAATTTATTTTTTACTCAAGAATTCGACCTAATTATGATGAGTGGATCCACTGAATATTATCTATGTTTACCCTTCATGAATGTCATCAGCTAGTCGGGATTTACTAAATTACCATTTTACCCTTCTAGCTGTTATTTCCTCAACTCCTTTGTCGCTTGTGAATAAGTTAGAAACAATGTATTGACGAGGAGCTAACAACTCACATTGTTTCATCCAAAAGAGTCAGGACTCAATTTGGACACTGGCCAGTTCATTTATTCACACTCCAAGGAACAAAGCATGAGGTGACATACATTGCATTTCAGCAATCTTGTACATGAATTCCATATCTATGAGAACTTCACAAAGTTACTCATGACATACTCACAACTTAGTACTTCACCAGTAGGCCCTGTTCGGAATCACATAGTGAGTCCGAACTCTGACTTTCTCAAATGAGAATACTAAGGTGTGAAATGGCATGTCTCATTTCAGGATTAAGGTAAGCATGATGCAATTCATACATAGTGACTTCGAGACATAAGAGGTTAAATGGTTTGTTCTTATCTTGTCTCTAGAAGTGCACTGGTCAATTCAGTACCTTCGGAAGATACCTAGAAGAACTATAGAGTCTCCAACTCTCAATGCCTCATAACCAGACATCATAGATTCTTCTAACAATCGTACTGAGGTCAATAGTCCTTTGACCCTAAGATTGCGAATATATCGTTTTAAGCAAACTACGAAGAGTTTGTTCATGCAAATCTACATTTGTCTCTTCGTAAGTTGTTAAGTTTGTTTATGGACTAAAAGACTAAGGTTTTATCATAAAGCTTCAAACATAGATAGAATGAATGAACGTTTCAACTTTATTAATGAATAAGCAATTACAAGCAAGAGTCTTCATGAGACTATATTACATCAAATGTACACAAATAGACACTACTACTCTTCTTGTGGGCACCATTGACAACAGTCGTTACTTATATAGTCTTTATGATAAAATTTGAACAATTTCGTTCATTCTTCCTTGTCTGTTTGAAGCTTTATGATAAACCATAGTCTTTAGTCCTTAAACAAACCTAACAACAAATGAAGAGTCAAATAAAGATTTGCATGAACAAACTCTTCATGGTTTGCTTAAAACAGTATATTCACAATCCAAGGATCAAATGGCTATTGATCTCAGTATGATTGTTAGGAGAACCTATGATGTCTGGTTATGAGACATTGAGAGTTAGAGACTCTATAGTTCTTCCTAGGTATCTTATGAAGTTACTGAATTGACCAGTGCACTTCTAGAGACAGAACCATTTAACCTCTTATGCCTCGAAGTCACTATGTATGAATTGCATCATGCTTACCTCAATCCTAAAATGAGACATGTCATTTCATAGCTTACGTATTCTCATTTGGAAAAATCAGAGTTCTAGATTAACTATGTGATATAGACAATACCTATTGGTGAAGTACTAAGTTATGAAGATGTCATGAGTAACTTTGTGAAGATCTCATAGATATGAAATTCATGTACAAGATTGCCGAAATGCAATGTATATCACCTCATGCTTTGTTCCCTGGAATGTGAATAAATGAACTAGTCAGTGTCCAAATTGAGTCATGACTCTTTTTGATGAATCAATGTGACTTGTTAGCTCCCCGTCAATACATTATTTCTAACTTATTCACAAGCGACAAATGAGTTGAGGAAATAACAACTATAAGGGTAAAATGGTAATTTTGTAAATCCCATCTAGTTAATGATATTCATGAAGGGTATACATAGATAATATTCGATGCATCCACTCATCACAATTAAGTAGAATTATTAAGTATAAAATATTTTCATTTGAACTGAGAGATTTTAGTGTCAACTCTTTAGTGGAGTTAGTTAACATTAAGCTAGAACTTGGAAAAGGTTTGTGAACTTTTGAGTCTAAGTATGGTAGCTCAAAGTTTTGTTCATTTGGATCCATGAGGTCACTACCATAACTCATTAGAGTAGGATTAGTTAAACAAGAAAGTTAAGACAAAACAAGTTCAATTGTTGAACTAGACAAGTTTTACGAAAATTGTCTAAAGGGTAATTTTGTCCATTAGGACATAAGATAGTATGAATGTCAATAATTAATTTTTTTTGACATTGTCATATGATGACAATGAATTCAGTCCACACGGCCAACTTAAAGGAATTGGGCTGTGAGGATTGATTTCATTTCGTGGAATTTTATGTGAAAATTCTACATGGGCTTTTCTTATATTGTCATGAACAAATAAAGAAACATCTAGAAGCATGTTCTAGAAGCTCCAAAACCGTCCAAGCATAGAAGAGAAAGGGAATTTTTTTTGTGCATTGATGTATGAAGATACTTGCTAAAAGAAAAAGAGGAAACAAATTCCCTCAATGAAGCATCAAGATGGGCGGCAAGCAAGGAGAAAAACAAATGAGGAAACAAATCAAAGGGCTTAATGGCACCATGTTGGACGTCCAAGGGGAGAAAGAGGAAAAAATTGATTTGCTCATGAATATGTGATATTCAATAGAAAAGAGGAATCAACCTTTTCAAGGCAATCCATCCTCCTATAAATACCCCACCTCATTCACTATATGCAACACACAAGTTTTAGAGATTGAGAGCTTCTCTCTCTAACCCTTGGCCGCCTCCCACCCCCATCCCCCCCCCCCCCCCCTTTTCCCCATCTCTCTCTCTTCTTGTTCTTTTGTTTTGGCACCTAGGTCCTCAGTAGACCTTGTGTTTTGTTTTAGCTCTTTGGCTCCAAGACAAGTTCTTGAGTCATAGTGTTTAAAAGCGTCCACACACTATATCCTAACCATACCCGAAAGACTCTAGTGGTAGAAACGTTCGTGGTTAGTTACAGGTTCAAGAAGACTCGAGCGAGACAAGTTTAGTGAGGAGACGGGCGATTCAACCTTTCCAAAGGCTTCTCAACGCTCAAGCTTCTAAAGAGGTTGATACCGAGTGAAAACTAAAAGTAGTTTTGAATTTAAATTATACGCTCCATGCACTTTGTCTAGGTAGTAAAATCGTTTTACGTGTTTTTAAAGAAATTTTTATATTCCGCCGCTTGCTAGAAGTGATAATATTTTCTTAATCCTAGATCTATTCCAACAAATGGTATCAGAGCTATGGTCAAAGTTTAAGCATGTGCATGTAATTTTAATAATGAGTTTGAAAATCGTTTTATTAATTTTACTCGGGTAATGAATTTGCTAGAATTGTTTTTTTTAGATTTTTTTAATTTATTGCTCGTGCCTTTAAATTAAAATGAATTTTGATTTTCTATACTATTGGGATGATATTAAAACACATTAGAATTAGTTCTAAAATTATTTAATTTTTTCATAATTAAAATCACGTTTTGATAAGTTTGAGAAATTTCGGGTAATTTCATGAACAAGTTATATATTCTTGCTTCTTTTGTCTATTTACTCGCTTGTTTTATATTTTTTTGTTACTTTATTTTGTTCTATACTATTACCTTGTTAATAAGACACCTCTAAAATACTTAATAACTCTATAAAACGTTCTGCGACACTTAAATCTTTTGCACTTAAATCCCCGCCGAATTTCTATCCAGAATTCCTTGAGCTTAAGAATACCTACTGTAAAAGGGGAGTATCTCTCTGCTCAGAACTAGGATTTGAATGGTTCTTTAACCAAATTAAATGCATGTGAGTCTACTTTCCAAAACAGTTGGAATTCGCTCAATTGGACATCGGAGTCGCTGTCTACAGCATTTTTACTCCGAGGTGTTCACTGCGCAGGATTCCGGGATTTCTTGAAAATTTATTTTTGAATTCCGAATCCCGGATCCCACTCTATGAGTTCTAGAATTCAAATGGAAAAATTTCCTTGAGAATTTTTTTTTTCTAAATATTATAAACATAATGTGTTAGATTGAGAAGTTTTGATTTTTTGAATATTTACTTGAAATTGAGTTTTTACAAAAACTAGTTTGAATTTTGAAAAATTGTTTTCACTTTCAAACTTGAAAATGTTTTGTCATCCAAATCAAATATGCTTTCAAAATGTTTTCAAAACTATATCTATATCACTTATGTTCAAAATCTATATGCGCTTGAAAATTTGAGTGGGAGGTCTCCTCGTAGACTAGTCGAAAAAGGATGCTAGAAGATGTGTAATCTCAAACTTCAAGTGTTCAAATGAGTTAGAAGTTCACACTTCCCTTATACACTTTTCATAGTAGAAAATATAGGAAAATGTCTGAGTATGTACCTTATGCCCTTATGTACTAACACTGCTCTTCCTTGAAACATGACGATCTAAGATTCAATTTCTAGAATTCCACTCTATCTCTCTATATACTAGGAAATGTGTTTTCAAACTTATAAGAGACGGTGTGTCAACTCTAAAAACTAAGTGGGAGGGTTATACTTGTTGTTTGCAACCCACGATCCCCAACACTAATGAAAAGTGCAATTGACGCCAGACTAAGAGTCACTATCGTGGCCCTGTCTTAAATAAGATTACTCAATGGCGCTTTGCTCTGATCATTGCTCGAAGAGCAATATCCGAGAGTGAGACAATGAGACAAGGCCTCCCCTCGGTGGATTATTTTTTCGAAGTCGATCTCTTGGACTAAGTGGTTGGGTTACACACTTAGACTCAATCCCTAGTAATCCTCCGTCGAGGCCCTGCGAAAGGATGTGAGTGATCAAACTTTTTTACAATGTGGCTAGTCAAATTTGATGTATTGACATCTTTGCTATACATTAATGATGAGTCATTTACTTATGAAGGGAGACTCTTTGCGGCCTTCCCTACAAGGAGTAAAGTGTCATTTCGTTCATAACACCTTTGGATTTTTCCTGTCTTGTTCATCCTAAAAACTTAAACAAACATAAATCCTAAACCAAAAGACTAATCATAAACTTGTTTGAACTTAATTTCAGCAAGATGTCTTTCAACCCCCTCTCAACCATCATTTCCTCAAACAAATTCGATGGTAAGAACTATATAGACTAGAAACATAACCTCGACATCGTCCTTACCGTTGACAAACACAAGTTGGTACTCACCACCCTGTGTCCTCCTCAAACGAATGATGATTCAACTCAAGAGGACAAAGACGCTTTGGCAGCTTGGCACCGTTCCGATGAAATTGTGCGATGCTATATTTTAGCATCGATGAACAATGTGCTCCAGCAACAACATCATGATATTGAGACAGTCGCCGACATGCTCTATAATCTCCATGAGATGTTTGGAGGGCAAGGGCGTCAGGCTAGACACCAAGCAGTCCGACAATTTATGAACTGTCGCATGAAGGCTGAGACTCCTGTCAAGCACCATATGATGCTGATCATTAGTCACCTGAATGAAATGGGAATCCTAGGATCTGAGATTGATGGGGAGACCAAAATAGATATGATATTGGAAACTCTCCCTGAATCTTTTGATACCTTCAAGCTGAACTACTCCATGAACAAGCTAGAGTACACTGTTACTGAGCTAATGAAGGAGCTTCACACTAGTGAGCACAGAGCCTCCACCTCTGGATCTAAGAAGAGACCTCGCAATGCCGAGAAGAAGAACCAAACTAGGGTTCAGAAGAAGAAGAAGCCCCAGGCAGTTAAGGTGAAAAAGTCTAACAACATCGGGGATGAGAACTCGGTGTCAGCGAAGGCTGTGGGATCAGTGACGCTATCTTTTGAAGATAGAACTTTAAATTTTAATAATGTTTATTTTGTTCCTTCCTTCAGGGAAAAACTTAATATCTGTTGCTCGACTTTTTGAGCAAGATTATTATTTGGAGTTTATTAAGAACGGAATTCGTATTTCTCTTTCAAATAATTCTTTCGTCACTGATGCATGTATGAAGAATGCTCTTTTTGACATTTATCCCACGCAACATTCGCTTTTAGACACTGAAATAGATAATGATCTAGTTAGTGAGTCAAAGAGGATCAAACTTTCTGATTCCTCAGATATAATAAAATCAACATATCTATTACACTTAAGACTTGGTCATATCAGTCTAGACAGGATAAAGAGACTTGTGAGGGATGGTCCACTCCAAGCAACCGCAATAGGTTCATTGCCTACTTACGAATCCTATATAGAAGGAAAAATGACTAAGCGACCTTTCTCTGCTTAGGGTCGAAGTGCCACTGAGTTGTTGGAACTTTTACATTCTGATGTATGAGGTCCGCTCAGTACACAGGCACGGGGAGGTTACGAATACTTCATTACCTTCACCGATGATTACTCAAGATATGGTTTTGTATATCTGCTCAAACACAAATCTGAGACCTTTGACGTATTTAAGGTCTTCCGAGCTTTAGTGGAAAAGCAAAATGGCAAACAGATCAAAACCCTTCGATCCTATCGAGGTGGTGAGTATATGTCTGGAGAGTTCGGTGACTTTCTTAAAGAAAAAGGTATCGCTTCTTAGCTTACATCACCAGGCACACCTCAACAAAACAAAGTGTAAGAGAGAAGGAACCGACCTCTAATGGAGATGGTTAGATCAATGATGAGTTACTCATCACTCCCTCTTTCCATTTACAGATATGTCCTCGAAACAGCAGCTTACATTCTTAACCAAGTCCTGCCTAAAACGGTTCCTGGTACTCCTTATGAACGATGGACTAGCCGTAAAGTAAATCTAGGCCACATCATAATTTGGGGTTGCCCTGCACATGTGCTAAGTACAAAGACTAGAAAGTTGGCTAGTAGATCAGAATTATGTCTGTTTGTTGGATATCCAAACGAAACCAAAGGTTTCACATCCTATATTCCCGAGGAGGACAAAACATTCATTAGCACGAATGCTCCTTTCCTTGAGGAGGACTTTATGAAAGATGTAAAAACTTAGAGAGAGAAGGAGAGAGGGGTGGCCAAGCTAGAGAGAGAAGCTCTCAATGCTCTAAAACTTGGGATGAATAAAATGAGGAGAATAAGGCTACTATTTATAGGAGAGGCTTTACCTTCAATAATGTAGTTTCCTCTTCTATAGAATATCACATATTCATGAGCAAATATTGCCTTATTCCCTCATGAGTCACACGGCGAAGGCAGCCTTCTAGAAGGTTTGGATTTGTTTCCTCTTTTATTCCCTTGCCTTGCCTTTGACTCACTTGGCCGATTCTCTCTTCTATGCATAGGAAATTTGTTTCTTCAGGCAATATATGGAAAATATCTTGATACATTCATGCACAAAAGAATTTCCCTTTCTCTCTTTATGTTGGGCGCCCAAGGCGTCTCTAGAAGGAGCTTCTTCATTTGTTCATGACAACATGAGAAATGCCCATTAAGAATTTTCAATAAAATTCTTATGAAATGAAATTAATCCACAAGGCCCAATTAAACTAATTTGGCCGAGTGACATTAAGTCATCAAATGACCTTGTCAAAAAATTTATTGACATTCATTTCATCCTATGTCCAAAAGGACAAAAATACCATTTTGACAATTTTCGTAAAACTTGTCTCGTTCTTGTTTTGACTTAGCTTCTAGTTTAACTATTCCTACTCGATGTGATTTGTGACAGTGACCTCATGGATCCAAATGAACAAAGCTTGAGCTAAACTCTTGGACTCAAAAGTTCACAAACCTTTTCCAAGTTTAGCTTAATATTATCTATATTTACCCTTCATGAATATCATCAGCTAGTCGAGATTTACAAAATTACCGTTTTACCCTTCTAGCTGTTATTTCCTCAACTCCTTTGTCGCTTGTGAATAAGTTAGAAACAATGTATTGACGAGGAGTTAACAAGTCACATTGATTCATCCAAAAGAGTCAAGACTCAATTTGGACACTACCCAGTTCATTTATTCACATTCCAAGGAACAAAGCATGAGGTGATATACGTTGCATTTCAGCAATCTTGTACATGAATTCCATATCTATGAGAACTTCACAAAGTTACTCACGACATTCTCACAACTTAGTACTTCACCAATAGGCCCTGTTCAGAATCACATAGTGAGTCCGAACTCTGACTTTCTCAAATTAGAATACGTAAGTTGTGAAATGGCATGTCTCATTTCAGGATTAAGGTAAGCACGATGCAATTCATATGTAGTGACTTCGAGACATAAGAGGTTAAATGGTTTGTTCTTATTTTGTCTGTAGAAGTGCACTGGTCAAGTCAGTACCTTCAGAAGATACCTAGAAGAACTATAGAGTCTCCAACTCTCAATGCCCCATAACCAGACATCATAGATTCTCCTAACAATCGTACTGAGGTCAATAGTCCTTTGACCCTAAGATTGCGAATATATCGATTTAAGCAAACTACGTAGAGTTTGTTCATGCAAATCTACATTTGTCTCTTCGTAAGTTGTTAAGTTTGTTTATGGACTATAGACTAATGTTTTATCATAAAGTTTCAAACAGACAAGGAAGAATGAATTAACGTTTCAACTTTTTATTAATGAATAAGCAATTACAAGCAAGAGTCTTCGTGAGACCTTATTACATCAAATGTACAAAATAAAGACTACAACTCTTCTTGTGGACACCATTGACAACAGAAGAAAAATTGTAGTTGAAGAAAAGTCGGGTGGGGATGATTCTACCTCAAATGTAATAACTGTTCTTACCCCAACTGAAACACAAACTAACTCATCATAAACTCGTCAAATAGTACTTTAACGTAGTAGGAGGCTTCTAAAAGCCTGACACGTACATGTCTTACGGGAATACTCTCATAGCCGTCTCTGACATGGATGACTCTGTTTTCTACAGCCATGCAATAGCTGGTTCTGAATCAAACCTTTTGCTTGACGGCATGAAAGTTGAAATGCACTCGATGTACGTCAACAAAGTCTGGAAACTTGTAGACCTTCCCGAATGGATTAAACCCGTAGGTGTAAGTGGATATACAAGAAGAAAAACGGTCCGGATAGGAACGTCGAAACGTTCAAAGCACGACTAGTGGCTAAGGGTTATACCCAAAAGGTAGGTATTGATTCTGAGGATACCTTCTCGCAAGTCGCGATGCTTAAATCCATCCGCATACTTCTATCCATAGCTGCAGCTCTCGACTATGAGATCTGGCAAATGGATTTTAAGACTGCCTTTCTGAATGGCAACCTTTACGAGCGCATTTATATGGCTCAACTAGACGGTTTCGTGGAAGAATGTCAAGAGACCAAGGTTTGTGAGTTGCTTAAGTCCATTTATAGATTAAAGTAAGCATCTAGGTCATGGAATATTAGATTCGATGAAACTATGAAGAGCTTCGATTTTGAGCAGTCAATAGATGAGCCTTATATTTACAAGTTAATACACGAGGGCAAAGTTGTGTTTATGGTATTATATGTCGATGATATATTAGTCATAGGTAATGATGTGGGTAAATTATATGAGGTTAAAATATGACTAGCAAAGCAAATTGATATAAATGATATAGGAGAAACTGCGTACATTATGGGGATCCAAATCTCTCGAGATCGGAAGAAACGGTCTTTGTCGCTCTCTCAAGCATCTTTTATTGATAAGGTGATGGATCGCTTCTCGATGCAAGACTCCAATAAGGGCCAAACATCCTTTTGGCATAAAGTTTCACTCTCTAAGGACCAGTCTCCCAAGACTACACAAGAGATTAAGGACATGAGAAAAAAAGTTTACGCCTCAACCGTGGGAAGTCTCATATATGCTATGCTTTGTACTAGACTAGATATCTGCTTTGCAGTTGGCGTAGTAAGCCGTTTCAGTCCAACACCTGAGCACTGGATTGCTGTTAAGCATGTTCATAAGTATCTTCGGAGAACTAGGAACTTGATGCTTACATATTCAGATACTGACCTGACTATGACAGGATATACCGACTCTGATTTTTAAGCGGATAAGGATTCCAGGAAATCCATTTCAGGATCTGTGTTCATCCCAAATGGTGGATCTGTTGTTTAGAGGAGTATTAAGCACTCTTGCATTGCTGCCTCCACAATGGAAGCATAATATGTTGCTGCTTGTGAAGCATCCAAAGAGGCTGTATGGCTTAGAAAATTCCTTAAGTATTTGGAAGTTGTTCCAAATGTCGACGAGCCCATGACACTTTATTGTGATAACAGAGGGGCTGTCACTAACTCAAAGGAAACTCGAAACCATAAGCGCTCTAAGCATATTGAGAGGAAATCCATTTGATTCGAGAGATCGTGCAGCGCGGAGACGTGGTGGTGAAGAAGATCTCGACGGTTAGCAACCTGGCAGATCCATTCACCAAACTTTAGCCAACAAGGTGTTCGACCAACATCGGGAGGGATTAGGCATGAAGGACTACTCACATCTTCTTTCAGTCAAGTGGGAGTATGTTGGCTTTGGTGCCCACAAGAAGAGTTGTAGTCATAACTTATATACATTTGATGTAATAAAGTCTCACGAATACTCTTGCTTGTAACTGCTGAATAACTAATAAAAGTTGAAACTTTCATTCATTCTTCCTTTTTGTTTGAAACTTTCATGAACAACGTTGTGAAGATCTCATAGATATGAAATTCATGTACAAGATTGCTGAAATGCAATGTATATCACCTCATGCTTTGTTCATTGGAATGTGAATAAATGAACTGGCCAGTGTCCAGATTGAGTCACGACTTTTTTGGATGAACCAATGTGACTTGTTAGCTCATCGTCAATACATTGTTTCTAACTTATTCACAACTAACAAAGGAGTTGAGGAAATAACAAGTAGAAGGGTAAAATTGTAATTTTATAAATATCATCTAGTTGATGATATACATGAAGGGTAAACATAGATAATATTCAATGGATCCACTCATCACAATTAAGTAGAATTTTGGGTAGAAAACATATTCATTTGAATCGAGAGATTTTCAGTGTCAACTCTTTAGTGGAGTCAGTTGACATTAAGCTAGGACTTGGAAAAGATTTGTGAACTTTTGTGTCCAAGCATGATAGCTCAAGCTTTGTTCATTTGGATCCATGAGGTCACTACCACAAGTCATTCGAGTAGGATTTGTTAAACTAGTAGCTAAATCAAAACAAGTTCAAGTGCTGAACTAGACGAATTTTACGAAAATTGTCTAAAGGGTAATTTTGTCCTTTAGGACATAAGGTGGTATGAATGTGAATAGATAAGTTTTTTGACATTGTCATATGATGACAATGAATTTAGTCCACACGGCCAACTTAAAGGAATTGAGCCTTGACGATTGATTTTCATTTCATGGAATTTTATGTGACATTTCTACATGGGCTTTTCTTATATTGTCATGAACAAATAAAGAAACATCTAGAAGCATGTTCTAAAAGCTCCAAAACTGTCCAAGCATAGAAGAGAAAGGGAATTGATTTTGTACATTGATGTATGAAGATACTTTACAAAAGAAAAAGAGGAAACTAATTTGCTCCATGAAGCATCAAGATGGGCGGCAAGGAAGGAGAAAAAAAAATGAGGAAACAAATCCAATAGCTTAATGGCACCATGTTGGACGTCGAAGGGGAGAAAGAGGAAACAAGGGATTTGGTCATGAATATGTGATATTTAATAGAAAATAGGAAAGTACCTAATCAAGGCAATCCCTCCTCCTATAAATACCCCACCTCATTCACAATATGCAACACACAAGTTTTAGAGATTGAGAGCTTCTCCTGATTATAGCTAGTGTTTTGTTTTAGCTCTTTCGCTCCTAAACAAGTTCTTGAGTCATAGTGTTTAAAAGTGTCTACACACTAAATCCTAACCATACTCGAAAGATTCTAGTGGTAGAAACGTTCGTGGGTACTCACAGGTTCAAGAAGACTCGAGGGAGACAAGTTTAGTGGGGATACGAGCGATTCAACCTTTCCAAAGGCTTCTCAACGCACAAGCTTCTAAAGAGGTTGGTACCGAGTGAAAACTCAAAGTAGTTTTAAAATTTTAAATTATACGCTCATGCACTTTGTCTAGGTAGTAAAATCGTTTTACGAGTTTGTAAAGAAATTTTTATATTCCGCCGCTTGCTAGAAGCGATAATCTTTTCTTAATCCTAGATCTATTCCAACACGAGCAAACACACTTTGGGAGTGGGAATTTGAGAAAGTAATAAAGGACACAAGAATTTACCGTGCTTCACTGTAAAATACAGTTACATGCACATTGAGCTTCGGTGATGGAACTCGCTGGCTGATATCAGAGTTAATACTCAAACATTCAAGGTTTTCGGCTACATAGATACAAGACGACCGAGAAAAAACACACCAGAACAACTCAATAGTCAAGAACAAAGAAACTCTCAACCATATTTCTCAACACCTCACATATTACAATTCTGGAACCCAATTTTCTCGCAGATGCTCTTTAACAAAGAAACCCTAGAATGAAGATGAAGAATTAAGAAATGACTCTTACGATTTTTGGCTTCAATCTTTGATGCTCTTCATGTCTTCGTATCTATGCTCCTTTTAATTCTGACTATTTATTATCAAGTATTAGGTGGTTCTAATCTTGTGTCATAAAACGACATCTGATGAGCAACACAATTAAGGCTGCTTCAAGTCCTCGTTTTTCACCTTATACGACAAGAACCAATTACCTGATAATGGGCCGGGCCTTGCCTTTTTGCATTCGGGCTTCATATCTCTACAAAAACACTAGAACAAAGCCGACAAAGGTACAGTCGTTGAATCCCACAATAACGTTCAACCTATCTCTGGGGAAGGAAAAAACTTCACACATTCGTCTGAATTATCCACATAAGGTGAATCCAAACCATGAAGAGAGGCTACACTCCCAAAAACATGTGAATGCGATTCTTTATCGCATTATGGTAAAACAATATAGGTCACATGATACAGTTTGAAAAACATTACAAGATTCATCTACAATCTCAAACCGAATGCCAAATTCCATTGTCGCCTGAAATATATTCTAAATCTCCCTCGTTTTGATATGAATGATATGATCAGAGGTTTCTCTTGAAGAGACCAAATTTTTAACACTGAAGAAAATTATTATTGTGACACAAAGGGCTGTGGACGTTTTTAAAAAATGACACAAGTAAAAATACAATTTTATCGTATAACACCGGTGCGTTGCACTTTGTTGTAATACTAATAGCTTACTTTAATTACTGGATTGAAGGCGAACGATGATAAACATCGAGAGAGATTTAGAAGAATTTGTGAGTATAGTGGTAATCAAACTCAATAAAGACGAAGGTGGTTCTCAACTGACCACTATCTTCTTAAAATTATTATTCAATTAAAAAGTTTCAATCATGAAGGTAACACGATTTTAAACCTTAGAAATAATAAATTACTTGTGTCAACCTCTATTATCACTCTTTCTCTTTAAACTTGAGGAACTTCTAAACACCACTAATTTGAGCGCGGAAGTCTGATTGAATAGTCTCTAATGTGCCATAGTTTAGCTTTTGTTATGTGTAACGTATGTATGAGAAATTTGACCATTTATAAAAAAGTTTGTTTTAACTTTATACTCTTTTCATTTTCGTTTTCTTTTTTATTTATATTTTCAACCCACATCAGTAAAAATAATTGAAATTACTTATATACTCATTCTTTTAACCTTTTTTTTTTAAAGAAAAAATAAAAAAATATATCCCCCCAAAACCCAAAACCAGCGTGCCTCCTCTTCTTCTTCTTCTCCTCTCATTCTCCCACGTTGAAACCAAACCCAGACAACCAACGCGAAAAGAAAAAAAAACCATTTTCCAAACGGGTCTCTCTCTTCTCTCGTCCGGATTTCATCATCTCCAAACAGTAATTCTTTCTCCGCCCTGGTCTCCAACCCAAAGGTCAGTTTTTTATTTCTTTTATTTTTATATATAACGGCCACGCCGATTCGAAAACCCCGCTTCTATAATACATCTCAGTGATACTATGAAATTGTATAGAATATTGAAAAGTTAAGAATATTGAAAAGTTGAGGGTGATTCTGATAGTTGGTGATTGGTGTTTGATATAAAACTTGTTTCCATCTTCTTGTATTTTCCATAGGTTTTGTGAATTGAATTTTTGTTGACGGAATTTCATTTTCTTGAGAAAATGAGTAGAAAATAAAAATTTCATGTGTGGCTTTCTACTGCAATGCATATTTGCTCTAATGACCATTAGACTTGAATACTCTACTGATCATTAGAGTTTCTCTACTTGTCAGTAGAGTTTGAGGTAAAAAAAACTTGATGTGAAAAACCTACTCGGTAACTCTACTGATGAGTGGAGAAATTCTAATGATGAGTAAACCATTCAGTTGTAAAGGCTATTTGAGCAAATCAATTTTATTTTTGATAATCAGAAATGTAAAATGCTTTAGCTGTAGAGAAGCTTAAGAAAAAAATATCAAAGTTCATGTAGGGAGATAATCAGAATTTGTGTCTTGTTTATTTTTTTAGGTGCTCCAATGAGTTCGAGTTTTCATCGATCCATTATAGAAGCGGAAATATAAGAACACATAGAAGAGAATGATGAAGAGTCCACAGACGAAGGGAGTGTGGAGTCCACGGACGAATAGAGTGTGGAGTTCACAGACGAAGAAGAGAATGGAAATGATGATGGTTCTAATGCATCGGAAGAAGAACATGAAAGTTACAACGGTGAAGAGTCGTCAATTGATCAAATCGTTCATGTAAAAAAAGTTCTTTTTGAAATTTATTTATTCAATAAAACACTACTCACGAGTAGAGTAAAATTTATCGGTCCATAGATTAGAATTGTGCTCGAATCTATTACTTGGTAGACTACTCTACTAACCAGTAGAGTAAACAATATTAATTAAAAATAATAAATAGAATTCGTTTGTTACGTTTTTTTCATATTAAAGATATAGAAGCATAGAAACCAATTTTGAAGGAGGACGATCATTTCCCGATGAAGATCACCATAAGAAGTAATTTTGAGGAGTATTACAAACTAATCAAGAAATGTCTTATCAGGAGGGAGTTGAAGGTTCTCAAGAAGACACAATGCGGCCATCTTATTGGTTCCTAAACAATACCAGAACTCGAGTAAAATGATGTGGTACTTTATTCTTCTTCCGTTTCAGACAAATGATGGCCATTGATATTTTTGAAGGCGATTGGGTCCCCTCATGTTGATGCTATCAGTGGAATTCTTGGTCTATCTCATAATGTTATTTCTGCCAATCTGGTCGGTGAGAAGGATGTTCCACAAGATGTCCCTACATTTGTCGTGCCTATCAGTGAGCCTGCCAGGGAAACTGAGGAAATGAGTGTGCCTCCTAGTGATACAACTATGGAGATAGCTAAAGAAGTTGGTGTTGATGATACTGCTATTAAAATTGTCTCTGAGACTGAGAGACCTTATGAAAAGACCTCTGGAAAT